>NW_016232323.1:0-1208 GCF_001687245.7 Rhagoletis zephyria | reverse complement strand
TTTTTTTTTTCATCGCTCCGCTCTACCTTTTTTTTAGCGGAAATCCTTCTAGACGCTTTAGGAGCACTTCTGCATCCAAAAGAAAAAAAACATTTGCAACATTTTTTGGCAGTTAGGGCTCGATATGTATATACATGTGTATGTGCTTTTATGGATCGACTTATATATATATATGTATGTACAGCTCTTTACATGATCCGAATGTATGTCGTTTGCCTTGTAAATAAAATGATATACATACATACATATATTAAGTCAACGTTTTTTCATCGGCGTTCAAGTTCACGTGGCAATTATCTCTGACTGATGGTCATTGCGCAATGAACAAATTGCCAAATAAAATAAATAGAATTGAAGATTATTTAACACTAGAGGTGGGAAAATATCGATAGTTACACCATCGATGGTATTCGCAATTTCTGGAAAGACTACCGATACTATCGCTATAGTATCGTTATTGTCAAATTATCGATCGTTAAGCAATTTTCCGGAAAACTATCGATACTATCGTGATATTATCTTAAAAAAAAAATAATAATAAATAAAGTGTTAATGATAATTCGCTTTGACCGATTTTAAAGGAATTTTATTCAATTCAATGAAAATGCAAGGATATTACCTGCGCTTCAAATGTTCCAGAGAAAGGATAGTAACGGAATTAACTGTGTAAATGAAGTATTGATATTTTTTTAAAATCATCGAAAGTGTTGGAACATTAATTTAGAATTTTACACGTTTCAGTGGCAAAAATAACAAAAATTGAAGTAAATGTTTCAACAGAAAAATTTTCTTTAAGGAGCAAATGAATTATTTTAGCTCTTAGCTCCTTGCTCCGCTCGGCTCCGAAGCCCTGCTTTCAATTATCGTTGCTCTGGTGCCATACAGTTCTGAAAAGGGCGCCTGGAAACCATATCCGTTTTCGCTGCAAAGGAAGTATGCATGTATGTATGTATGTTAGTTTTTATTTTGTACGTTTGAACATAAATTTGCACATTTGTATGTATGTATAAACGTATGTTATGTGTATATTTGCGCGCATGAAAACCCCCATTCATTGCATATTGAATATTTTAATGGCAGCCCATTTAGAGCGGATATCCTTTTATGAGTGCTTTGTCGGCATTCAATCGGTGAGCAAAAAAAAACGCCAAACTTATAGTAAAAGTTGTGCGGTAATTGAAAGTTATAAAGTATGCTTCTTTTTTTCT
>NW_016232322.1:0-1208 GCF_001687245.7 Rhagoletis zephyria | reverse complement strand
GACACTAGAATCGACTGCAATGCTACCCAACACAAACGGAGTATGCTGAGATTTCGAATATCGCTAACAGCAACAACGTGTGTCATTGATCACTAGTTTCCATTAGGATGTCTTACCCATAATAACGTTCTCAAAGAAAAAGTACACGAATTGAATGCAGATTTACGTAGCTGGACCGATTTAAAAATACTTCCAAAAATTCAGTTTTTTATAATTAAAAAAAAAAAATTTTTTTAATTTTTTCAAAAAAATTACCTCAGATGACTAAACAGTTTAAGCTAAAAAAATTTGCATAAAAATATTTAAAAAAAAATTGTCTACGGAATCATAATGAGATTTTTGATGCTGTTTTTGATCTCTTTTCAAAGACTGATAAGGTATCTTCTCACCCTTTTAATTTCTTTGCGAATAAGCTCATTCAAAGTATGAAAGAGGAAGGTAAGATAAACGAGTGTCATTCCACGTTGAATTAAGAGGTGATGGTATTTGGTAAAGAAAAAATTTGGACGTGAATGAGTGTGTTTGCAAAGAAATAAAAATGGTGGGAAAATACATTTCCACTGATACCTAATAAGTCTATACCGGTAAAGTTTTGGAGCAGGTATTCAAGTTTTTCTTACATAAATCTTTGAAAAAAGTTAAAAAAGAAACAGCATCGAAAATCCCATTATTATTATTCCGTTGATAAAATTTTTTAATACCTTTATGTAGATTTTTTAGGCTTAAATTGTTTTGTCAACTGAGGGGATTTTTTTCAAAAAATTCCTTAAGATACTAAAACTCCATTTTTAAAGGTATTTTCAAACCGGTCCAGCTCACGTAAATCTTGATATTCTTCCGAAATATTTTTGTAGAAGCCTTAGAATATATAAAATTTTGTAATCTCGCCGGAAAACCGCAACTTTTTTTGGTAATGCAGTCTAATATGCATACATATGTACTATGTACATACATACTTACACCGCGACATAGTGCAAGCCAGTCTCAGCACATGCAAGCCTAGAATGCGGCAGACCCCAGGCTCTCCCGAGTAGGCATAGTGAAGATGATAGCAACTGACGGAATAATAATGTATAATGTATATTACTTATACATACAAATGTAAACCACTTCAATTGCCAAATACACTCCCTGAAGTCAGATAAGATTGCGCGCTTATAAAAAAAACAGATGTTTGCATACATTCCCATAAAACGTAGTAAACAACT
>NW_016232321.1:0-1208 GCF_001687245.7 Rhagoletis zephyria | reverse complement strand
AGAAAGTACGTCATTAGATTTCCTACCAGGGAAAAATGGAGAGAACCAGACATTCTCTTAAGAAGCTTGGTGAAAACTTTCTTTACCAGCGACTCAAAGACTGAAAACGATACTGGAGCTGCATGGCAACTGGACGGTAACTTCAGATGCTTTACGGCTTTGGGTGCAATGGCAACGACCTTTCAATTGGAAGTCTTTACAATACTAAAATTGGTAGACTAGAATATTGGGGAATATTTATGTGTCGGATGTACTGATAATGGACGAGGTACATTCTTTTTGCCCCAACAAAGTGCTAAAATTCATAAAGGAGTCTGGTAAGTTTGCAGTGGGGCAATTTCTCTAAATCCAGTCTCTTGGCCTTAAGTATAATGGGCAATACTGCCTGAGTGCTGGGAAAAATTTGTTTTTGATTTTTTCGGCCACCCACAATTCCATTCCCTACCGACCAAAGGCACCAGCAGTCAATTTGCTTATTTTCCTTTGCTTTTAATTTGCAACTAACACTCATTTTTTACAAGTCCATAAGTTTTTAGTCATCAGACTTAAACAAAGAAGTTCTCACTCAAAGTAAGGAATTTTCGTGACAAACATTTCTATGGCTGGAATGAACCAGTGTGGTTTTCTTTTCTGCCTAACCACACACATACATACACTCTTTCGTATTTATGTGCAACATATAATTTCTATTTTGTGAAAATAATTTGTATGCCAAGCATAACCGTCAATTACGTCGTCTCACAACAGACCTTGGTGGTCGATGAGATGGTCGGTCGATTTGTTGGTCTCTCAGCATTGTTCTTCTCAGCGTTGCTCTGCTATAGGATTGTAGTAGAGCGCAGCCGTTGGGGTGTGGCGCATACAAAAAATACTGTTAGTCGGGTTTCCTTTTCATAAGACTATTTTATATTTTCTTTTCATTTCGCTTCCCTTTGTACTAAGCTTTGTATTACATACTTGTCATTGAAAGGTTGCGTATTGTTTTGACGCCGCCATGACGCCAGCGTTCGCATACAAATGATGTAGTGTTATATGGTTCGACGCAAATTGACTCAGGCATATCCACATACGTTTATGCTAGCTGCGGTTGTGTAAATTACGTTAACAATAACGTGGCTTTCGGCACATTTTTCTATTGCTATTGTAGCTTATTTGTATGGTGGTCAGTGCGCCAAAAAGGTCGTAAATGTGCAGAGGCTTAAGAAATT
>NW_016232320.1:0-1208 GCF_001687245.7 Rhagoletis zephyria | reverse complement strand
AAAGGTAACTTTGAGGGGTGGTAGTGAGTAAGAGATAAAAAAAAAATTCTCATCTACATTTTGTTTTTACAAAATTTTAATCCAATGTGTGGTTGCTGAGAAATGTGTACCGAAAAATGACCTTTTTGCTATACAAAAGCATTGCGCAGGGAAACCCAATTTCCCTCAAAAATGGCTTTCCTTGATTCAATAAGCAACGCCACCAGAAAAACATCGCTACAGCATATTTCCATATAAATTAAATAAACTTATTTTTTGCAATTTTTTTATTGGAAAATTACTCTAAATGTCTAAATGTCAATAAACTTCATTTCCTATTTAAAAAAATTTTTAATTTAATGCTATTAATTCAAAAAAACTAAGTTAGTTAGCTGTCAAAACAGTTTTTATATTTATTTTTTTATAAAAAACCTTTTTTTTATTTAAAAACGGTAGAACATTTTGAAAAAAACATTATTAAGTTTTTTAATAATGTGTCAATTGTGTGTAAAAATTTATATTAATACCTTACAATAGAAAGAAGCAAAAGTGTTTTGATACTTTTTGACCAAAAAATATTAATAAATAGCTATTCAATACAGACATTTAGGTTTTCATTATTAAAATAACTAAATTTATGAATATTTACACAAAAAGGTGAGTTGAAAAATGTTAAAGAGAATACGGAATCTCTAAAAATAGGCATTTCACTCATTCTTTATTTTCTACCACCAGTGTACAATGT
The DNA here is from genome assembly GCF_001687245.7 of Rhagoletis zephyria. Classification (NCBI taxonomy): domain Eukaryota; kingdom Metazoa; phylum Arthropoda; class Insecta; order Diptera; family Tephritidae; genus Rhagoletis; species Rhagoletis zephyria. The sequence continues at coordinate 484 of NW_016232320.1, read as the reverse complement.
GAAGATTTTATAAAAACACTATACACACAAAATTAAACGGAAACTTCCTTTTTCATTTTCGTCATGAAGATCCAGAAATATCTTTTCTTAACCTAAAAACATGTTTTTATTTCTTCTTGTCAATTGAAATCAAAGTGACAGATTTGTAACAAACGGGAAAAAGTGGTAATTTAAAATGTTGCATTTAAAAAAATTTGTAACCACCTATCAATAGTAGATGTTTTGAAAATACTAGTTTTTAATTTAATAGCAATAGAAGTGTCATTTGATTTGAAATTATAAAATCTGTAAGGCAATTTAAATTGAATCAATTTTGTATTTGACAGGTTTAAACTTAAAATTAATGCATACATTCTGCTTACTTAAACTCAGGTGTACTTAAGATCAAATGAAATAAATATATATGTTGTATTTAAATAGCATATGTTGTTGGTATCAAAGCATACTGCATAAAACAGCAACAACACCATCATCTGGCGTTTTT
>NW_016232319.1:0-1208 GCF_001687245.7 Rhagoletis zephyria | reverse complement strand
TTTTAATGGAATTTGGCTACCACTAAAAATTATGCGCGGCAACACTGCTCGTGCTCACATTATCGCAGTTGCGTATGTAACGTATACGCCCCACAGCACCGTATACAGTCATTTAACAGGTTTACCTGCTCGCCGGCATTAACTTGAAAGTCCTATTATTTAAAAGTAATTAAATATTGGCGTTGAAGATTTTTACAAAGTATTATGCACATACATATATGTACATTAGACTGCATACAAAAAAAAAGTCCACCAAAATGTTTCGGAAAAATATTAAGATTTACGCGAGCTGGATCGATTTGAAAATACCTCAAAAAATGGAATTTTTTATGAACAAAAATAGTCTATCAAAGATGTTTATTGAAAAAGTCCCCTCAAATGACAAAACGGTTTAAGCTTAAAAAATGTGCATAAAAATATTTGTAAAAAAAATTTTTAAAAATGTTTAACGAAATCGTAATAATGTGATTTTTGATGCTGTNTTGTGAGGTATCACTGGAAAGGTATTTTCTCACCCTTTTTATTTCTTTGCTAATAAACTCATTCAAAGGATGGCAGAGAAAGCAAGGATAAACGAACGCCATTCAAAGTTGAATTAAGATGTGTTGGTATTTGAAAAAAAAAATGGACACGAATGACTTTTTTTGGTCATAAAAATTTAGTAAGGATTAGAGGCAGTAATGACGTTTTAGTTTCGATTTTTAGTTGTGTCGTTTAATTAGTTGTGGAGATTTAATTCATTTTTAAATAAAAAAATAAAAAAATTAAGCTCATTAGCAGCATTTGTATATCCAGTTATCCGAATTTGCCATTTATGTATGCACATACATACATACATACATATGTATGTATATAAAAACTGTCAATGAAACCTGGTTAATTTGACTATTAATCGTTCTCTTCTGTATCGAGTTATCCGATTAGAAATGTGCAGCATAAAAAACGTATTAAAATCTCATTATAACTAAGTATTATATTCAATAAGCATTCACTTGTGAGCGAGCTAATATTGCGTTAGAATTGCAAATAAATATTTATTTATGAGCTACATTATGTAAATACGCAACAAAAAAAATTTGTAAATTATTTAGAGAAAGCACTTACGCAGGCAATTCGCGAGATTTGTTTTCTTTTTTATTCACAATTTAAAATAGAGCGAAAAAAAAAATTAACAATAAATTTACATGCATGCATATGTACACAAATAG
>NW_016232317.1:0-1208 GCF_001687245.7 Rhagoletis zephyria | reverse complement strand
GAAGCCTTCGGCATAGCCGAAGACAGCGCTGCTCTTACTTGTTTCTTCTGCGTGTATGCCTAATATGAATAGCCCTAGCTTTCTGGCAACTGAGAGCCAATTTACGCGATGATTTTTCACCCTGGGTGGAAAGTCATTCGTGTCGAACTTGTAGGCAAGAAGTGTAGGGAAGTCAACGGGGTATGCAAGCACGAACGGTGAGCGAAATCGAGGGGTTTTTTGGCGTTTCGCTATTATTGAATTCACTTTTTCATATTTTTACTTTGATTTCGCGATTCGCTCCGCTTTAAAAATGAGGACGAAAGAGTTGACCAAATAAAATTTGACAATGAATGTCAAAAAAATGCAAGAAACGCCGCAAAGAAAAATTCATCGTGTAAATGCACGAGTATTTTCGAAGACTTTTTTAAACAGACAGGGTGAAAGTCATCGTGTCAATTGGATCTTAATTGCCAGCGAAAACCACGAGAAGGCGCCAAGTCGACATAACGCAAAGTATACACGATCCAATTGACCAAAGTCGAGGGTTTGCAACGTTCACACGGCCAATTGTTCGAGTAGTGGAAGTGTGAAGTGGATGAATGCTCAGTACAGACATTTTAACGCGATGCAAAAGTCACTGAGTAACTCTATTATTCTTCGTGCTGTTAAATCACAGTATATACAATAACAAACCTTTTTGAGTACTCCTCGGGGGTAAAATCTGATCAGGGTTGATAATGAGAAGGATCATGAATTTTGTTGATTCAGAGTTGTATACAAAATTATTCTGGTATGAACGCGAGCAACAACCGTACTATGGCAGAGTGGCACAAGTCATGACTGTGTAATAGTGCCCGAAACTATTGCAAAAGTGTAAAAACATTGCAAATTTTTGTCTATTATTATAGATACTAGTATAGATTATCATTGTTCAGTGTATAATTTGTTANTAATGAGAAGGATCATGAATTTTGTTGATTCAGAGTTGTATACAAAATTATTCTGGTATGAAAGGGAGCAAAAACCGTACTATGGCAGAGTGGCACAAGTCATGACTGTGTAATAGTGCCCGAAACTATTGCAAAAGTGTAAAAACATTGCAAATTTTTGTCTATTATTATAGATACTAGTATAGATTATCATTGTTCAGTGTATAATTTGTTATATTACACCGCATATGATAATGAACTGTTAAATGTTGAAAACGCTTGTAACTTGTAGATCAC
>NW_016232316.1:0-1208 GCF_001687245.7 Rhagoletis zephyria | reverse complement strand
AGTTCGTGCAACCGTTGCTTTATTGAAGTTATCCGCTTTCATTCGTGTATCTAGTGTTTTTTAGGTTTCGAACTCTACTTCCAAAGTGGGGGAGGCTCATTTTGTCCATATTTATTTGCTGTGTAAATGCTTCGTAGCTAAGCTGCACAGATCGGCATTGTGGCACACAACCCCAAACCGTTGCACGTCTGCAGCTTATTAGTTATTGCATTATTATTTTTCTTATTCAACGGCAGCATTTTTTTTACCAATTGTTATTGGAAGCTAAGTTTCAGTTGGTTGTTGCTGTGAATTTTAGTTCTTGTCATTGTTCTTGTTATTACTCGTTCCAATGTCGTTTTTTTTTGGAAATATGAAAATAAATAAATCTTAAGCGCAGCGAAAGATGAGTCACAGGAAAAATGAAAAGAAAATTGTGCTTCATAGCTGAAACGATTGAGAAAACAGTGGGCTTCAGCAAAATTTTTCGATGATAAACTTAATTCAAATGCTTTAAAGTTGCAGCTAGATAACTGAAAGTACAACTGATCGAGAGCCCTATAAATATAGGGCTGCCAGACGTCCTGGTTTTTCAGGATCTGTCCTGATTGAAACAAATTTTCCTGGTGTCCTGGTCTACACATAAGGTTTTTTATGAATGTCAATGCAGACACCGAAAAAGGATAATGATACATTTTTTCTAACATGTTGAACAATGTCTGTGGGACTATTCTCAAACGAGTTAGCGACAAGTATCGTATCGCTAACGTAACCTTGCGACATTCATAACACAAGCCAGCTACTTGCGATAGCGATCCGAATATTGTCGCTAACTGGTTTGAGAATAGGTATACTGGTGAATTTATTTTCTTTCTGTTTAGTTTATTTGGTTAAAATCTCACACATAATAAGCAGTAGATACTTTCAGGAGTTAAAATCTCTTCCAAAAGGCCTATCTGAAAGTCATTCCTTTCTTCTTCCTATTTTGTACGGAGTGGCACAAATTGAAGGGCTTCTGCTTTCGCTACTCAAAGAAGAGCTTTCAGAAGGGCTTTTGTAGGACGTACCTCAGAAGACCTTTGAAGAAATTCTTTTAATGCTGTTTTTTGTTCATAAAAATCATACTTCTTTAAGGAATTTAAATATTTACGGCTCAGATAAAATTATTGCGACTCAAAATGCATATTGAATTCTGTTTGTAATGCTAAATAATATAAACATATACTTAA
>NW_016232315.1:0-1208 GCF_001687245.7 Rhagoletis zephyria | reverse complement strand
CCTTTGTAAGAAAACAAAGTGTGCATACTGAGCAAAAATAAAAAACATTCAACTATATTAATGGGCAAAGAACTGATAACACCTTGTATTATTGCATCATGCATGCATGCATGATTCGTGTGAGGTACAAGTGCTTGATTGTGGCTGCATTTCTTTATTCATTCTGAACGTTTGGAATATTTTTTTTTGTTTATTTATTCTTAAGAACGTTCCTGATGATATGTTGACGTATATTTCAAACGCATTATGCTTATTCCGGCTGTGAAATGGGATTATCCGGAATGTATAAAGAAACGCAGCCCTGTAGGGAAAACTCGCACTAGTGAACCAAATTTCTGGTTCAGTACTAGTTCTTTTTCGCCAAAAACGAACCAGCCCGATAGTAACTAGCCCCGAACCAGTCCAAAAGCAGTGAAATGTGGTACTTTCACTAAACTATTTTATTTCCAATTTTAAAAGCAGGGAAGGTAATCATTATGAGTAAAATAATTTAAAGCAGCATTTAATCATTATTTTATGAATTATTATTGAGTTATTTTTTCGCTCAAACGGAAATAATTATTATTTGATTTTTATTTTTGGCATTACAAATTATTTTATGATTTTTTTTTTCGCGCAGAGATTATCATTAATTTTGAGTTTTATTTTTCCACTTAAAAATAATGATAATTCATAAAATTGAAAAGGCCATACAGACGCAACCTACTGAAATTTTGACCTGAAAAGTTTGGGTCTTATTACTCTTATTAGAGTGCGGCTACCTCTAAAAGGATACGTCGGTAATCACGCTGGTATGTTTAGTATATGATTATACTTAGTGACTCCATAAACAAAGGCCAAGATCCTGAAGGACAATTGAGAAAGGCAATGCAGTTGCAGAAAAAGAGGCATTCAAAAAAAAAGTGTCAAAATAATTACCACTTTCTCACTAAATTTATTTAAAAATGCAAGCCACCAGAGCTACCTTTTTTTTAAGAAAATACAAATTAATTTTTGTTTTATGCAATCCAGCACAGCTACCTTAATGCAGTCAGTCGATAAAGTTTAAGTACAACGAATTTTTTACAATACGGGCAATTATTTTTTAAATATTTTAGTTTTCGGTAATTTTTTATAAAAGCCCCAAAAATCAGAGTTCCAAACCTTGTGCAAAATTAAAAAAATTCTGCAAAATTTCATTAAAATAATTCACTTTCTATTTGCGCTCT
>NW_016232314.1:0-1208 GCF_001687245.7 Rhagoletis zephyria | reverse complement strand
GTTCGGCTCCGCCCGAACTTAGACTTTCTTACTTGTTTTTAATAATTTTTATTATTTTTTTATGAAAATTTGAATATTTTATATGAATATTTATAAAACCCCGACGAAGTTTAACAAATCGACACCTGAGTGGAAGTCGGAACTATCTTCGCAGCCAGTTCGGAAATGCCCTATATCAGAAAACTTCTGAGTTGAAGAACTCCCTATCACAGAATTCTATTCAAAAAATGCGACTGAATGACGCGTTTTTTAATCAGGCTGCCGAGATAGTTTTTAAAAATATTCAAATCATTGAAAGTATTGAATTGCGAGCAATTATAATATGAAAAAATTTACAAAATTCTCCTGTGAAAACTTTCCGACGGAGCTATTTAGTTTTATCGCTACTGTCGCGACAATTTTGTCAGAGTGACAATTGTCAGCACCATTGTCAGACATTTGTCGACAAAATTCCAGTACTGTCGCTTTTCAAAAATTATCACAGTTGCCTACAGGCTTCCATAAAATAGGCAAAATATCGCGGATATTCTGGCTCTGAAATTNTATGAAATAGGCCCCAGGTGTCGAAATGTTCATCAAATTTTGAAAAATTTTAATCAGATTTTTTTTATTTTTTGCGTTTGCCATTTTGTAGTTTGAAGCAACTAGGATTTGCCGCTGATTTTTAGCAATACTACGTGCAAACATTTTCTCCCATTCAAACTACGCTGGACAAATTTTTGGTATGGAGAAAACGAACAACACCTTAAAAAAAAAATGTCAAAAATCAAAGTTGAGTCCTATTAAGCTACTTCAAACTTGCACTTTATTACACTAAAATAAGATGGGTTAGAAAATTGCATACACAGAATGTTTCTAAGAAATCTAATTAAAAAGTTCTATATATTTATGAAACTTAGTCGAATTTTCCAAATTTTTATAAAAAGTTGGAAATTTTTACCAACAAAGTTGTTCTTAGATAATGAGCTACACTTGCACACTTTTTTCACCTTCTTCTTTTTTTTGGTATTAAAGTATGTAATATTTTGAAAAATTAATATACGTTTGCACCAAAAGTAGTTATAGTAAATTTACATGAAATTCAATTTAAATGAAAGCATTGCTCCAAATCTTTCATTCATATATCCCAACAAAAAAGGAGTGACAAACTGAGGATGTCTAAGGAAGCACATACTTGCCGAATAATTTTATTTTAGAGATTTGGCAAA
>NW_016232313.1:0-1208 GCF_001687245.7 Rhagoletis zephyria | reverse complement strand
ACACTCACTTTGTAGAAGTCATTGCCGTGACGCACGGTGCGACTGGTGGAGCGCTCCCACCAGAGTGGACAGCGACGAGCACCGTTTTCGCCATCGCCGCCGCCGCCGCCGCCGCAGGAGCACAGCGAGACCCGATTGAAGCCCACCGAGTTGACCTGCACGTAGCCGCAGATGGAGTGCTCGTCGGCGCACGGCGGAGAGTCATCCTCCAGCTGCTGGTGGTACTGCTGCAAAGATGAAGTGGAAAGAATGGATTCGGATCGAAGGAAGGAAGGAAATAAAGAGGAGTCAAGAGGAGTCAGTTTAGCTTAGTGAGCAGTTAAGTGAGATGGATAAGATAGACATCAAGAGCGGGAACACAAACAGCGGAACAGGCAGTAAAGTTAAGACCTATTACAGGCACTGACTACCTCCCATTGTGCCCATCACGCGGTAATAGAGGCGCACGGGGTAATTTAGGCTGAGATACTTAGAGTGTAAATGGTAAATGATGATCGAGAGAGCAGAGCAGAATTTTGCTCAAATTGCCCTGTGAATCGTAAAAGGGCACACACTATTCTCTCACACTGAGAGAATTACGGTGCTCCCCCGCTCAATATCCGCTCCGATCCGATCTGACCGATCTGGCAGATATGATAAGGGAACATGGCAGGCCAGGACAGACCAGACCAGACCAGGCCAGCNATCCGATCTGACCGATCTGGCAGATATGATAAGGGAACATGGCAGGCCAGGACAGGCCAGGCCAGACCAGACCCGACCATGCCAGAGCACACTACAAAAGAGGATGATGATCGATGAATTGTCCGATTGCGGGCGGCATTTGCCGAGTGAGTTCACACTGCTGGTTCGTCAGTTGATCTGCAGTCAATAAATATAACGTCCTGTGTCCTGTACACCACCACCAGCAGCAGCAGCGCACTCATTTACATAAAATGTAGATTAGCACAGAAAGCAGGCAGGCAAGCCAGGTCCAGCAGCAGCCAGTCAATCACTCAGCCACTCAGTCTTTGCTGCCATTTAATTAGCTGGCTGGACACACTGGCTACCGAATGAAAAAACCCCTGCCTGAAAGGCGAGAAGGAGCCAGAAGAACTCTGTGTGTGGCTAATTTTGGCCGTCCACTGGCCACTACACTGCACATACACACTCTCCTGTCACTGGCTGCTTAATTAGCGTTTTTAATTGTCAGAAGGAGAGAGAGAGAG
>NW_016232312.1:0-1208 GCF_001687245.7 Rhagoletis zephyria | reverse complement strand
CAAATAAATATCCTTCGTTCTTATACAATAAAGAAATAGTGAAATAGTTCTATACATACATATACATATATATAAAGACATATTCCTACTGTCGGTAACCAAGTTTTCCTATTAAACAACATAAATCGACAAAAATATTTAGCATAAAAACAGCTCAAAATTAACGATTTGGGTTTTTAAATTTTTTCTTGTTGAAGCGGCGTTTCTTGCAAGTGCATTCAAAAGTATTAAAAATTTAGTGTCATATTAAAGAAAGCCAATCTATGATTTGTCATTTTTTGATAAAAAAAAAAAAAACAAATATTTTTTTTAACCAATTCTTACGGCAACACATTTTTTAATTGAAAAAATTCTACTTTTAAGTTTTTTATTTACATTTTTGATTTGTCTCTAAATTTTTAAGTGAATTTTTATAATTTTACTAAATTTACTATTTAATGCATATGTATTTATTAACTAAATGTTTTTCACTTCATTGAAAACATATTTTGTTCGATATCGATATATTTAATATACTTACGCAAAACAGAATTCGCACACATATCAAAGGATAATACTGATATTAATAAAGCATTGTATGTATATAAATTATTAATTTCAAGTATTATCCCATTACTCATTGGAAAAGTGACCATTGCTCTTGGTTTTTCGCAGATATTTGCATTTTACGTTGTATAATTACATACAACTACATAAATATTTATAGCTAATTATTTTTGTGCTTTTATAGCCGAAGTACATACATACATACATTATTAAGATCATTTGATTTTAGTTTAAGTACCTAAATTAAACAAAAAATACATATTCGATTATTTATATCTAAAACCCAATGTGAACTAAACAAAACAAAAATACATGGTTAAAAAAAAAATAATGTTATTAAACAAAAAATTGTTGTTTTATTTATTTTTCGTCCAAATGATGTATGTACACACATATTTTTTCTATGCATGTAAAAGGATTCGCGTAAGTATGCATCTTAAACATATTCCAGGAAATTGAAAAATCCAAAACAGTGGGGCGTTCTATACCAAAATGGACGGGGTTCACATTTCATGTGTTTGATTTGTTTATAATTTTTTTTAGGGTTGATGGACAAACATAAAAAAGAAATAAATATGAAATTTGAGCATGATTAATAAATTTTTAAAAAATGACAGCAAAAAAACAAAAACAAATCGATTTAATAGTTTTCCAAATATCTC
>NW_016232311.1:0-1208 GCF_001687245.7 Rhagoletis zephyria | reverse complement strand
TTTTTTTTGCTAAATGTTTGGCGGCATTTTCTTCTCTGCAATTCGTGTTTACAAACTTAATTTAGAGTAATTTGTATGCACATTATTTAGTCTTAACTTGTTTCCTAGAGATCCGCATGCGCAGATGCGTATTAAACAGTATGCTAAAGACAAACTCATTAATTCTTTTGTGTGTTCATTGCTTTTTATCATCTTTTATTAACTTGATTTTCATTCTTTCTCTAGGCCAAAAGCTACAAATGATTCGGGCACCAAATGATAAGTAGAATTTTTGTTTGCAGTAATAATCGCTTATTTTAAATGTGGAACTTATTTGCAGACTAGTAGCTTTATCTGCAGCTGTGTTGATTCAATTTCAACTTATTAGGAGACTAGTAGCTTTATCTGCAGCTGTGTTGATTCAATTTTCATGATTCACTGTCAATAATATCTAAATATTAGTTATTAATTATTCACGCATTTTTCTGTATTTTCTAAACAACTTACAAAATGTAAAACAATCTATTTTTCTCTGCAGTTCTTTCTGTCCATTTTTTTCTTTTTATTTCATTTATTTTTAAACTCTTCGGTCTCAATTGCTTTAACAACCCGTTCAAACTTCGTAAACTCCTAATACTTTAAATTATTTACCTTTTCCGCGAAGGTAGTTTCGATGTCCATGATAGTCTTCGCCAACTTTTTTCATTTACATCGTAGGCAGCTTCGCTTTTCTCTGGCAATTAGGACTTTGAAAGCGCCTGGAAATTTCTACTGTGTATTTGCTCTGCAACTCTTTTCAACCAGCTAAGCTTTTTCTGTTCCATTGGCTTCTGCTTTTCTCTGCAGCATTGTTGTTTCCTCGATTTTTTTTCTTTTCATTTCATTTATTTTCAAGAATCTTTGGGTCATAATTGCTTACCTAATAACAGTTTTTAAAATGCTTACAATTGTTAACCACTTACATGCCTCTACCGTACATTTAATTCTGATTTACAGCTTGTCTACTTATTGAAGCAGCCATCTTTTTGAGCAGTCACGTTTTCTACAATGTGTTTTTCTTTTTATTTCATTTATTTTTAACTTCTTACACTTAGCTATTTATTACTGAATATTTTACTTACCTAAACGCACTTTACAAACCTATTTTAAGTGTAGCACCCCAGCTCTTAATCCGCTTCCGAAACCACTTACCTTCAATAGTTTGCGTCAAATAGCAATTATGTATAGTG
>NW_016232308.1:0-1208 GCF_001687245.7 Rhagoletis zephyria | reverse complement strand
ATTTTTTTGATTTACTCAGGATTATTGGATTCCAAGGATATACACATACGTATTGCTCTCAGCGCTCAAATGTACATTTCACTTATTTGTTGCGAGCGGGAGCGCATTGAATACAAGGATACAAGCAGTGTTGTATTTCATTTCAGTGTTGCATTTTTTACATAGAGAAGAAGAGAGCGCAGCAGCTACAGCGCGCTTGAGCTTGTTAAGGATACGAGGATGCTGTATGCGCAGAGTATTTTTGTTGATTGCTTTTGTTTTCTATTGAATTTGAGACTACACATACAAAATGCTTGAGTTGTTGTTCTTTTTCTACTTTCAGTGTATTGTGGTGGGTGTTTTGCAATATTTTGTTTTTTGTATGATTTTATGCTGATGAGTGCATTTGTGTAGCTTTTATGGATTTTCCAATTCGTTGACAGAAAACTGTTTTTTTTTTGTTTTTTGATTTTTTCTTTGTTTTTTGATTTTTTTTTTTNATCAACCACTGGTGTGTATGTAGGCTTTTATTGAGCTAAGTTAACACAAATTTGCATTGATGCTTACTCGTTTGTTTGCTTAAAAATAAACACTGAAGAGTTGAGTTCAATCACTTCAATTGAAGTATTTTAAGCAAAGATTTAATTGATTTTTAAAGCGCTGTTGAAGTAGATATTAATTGATTAATTGTTGTTTAGTGGCTTGTTACGCTTGTTTGCTTATGTGACACTATTTTAGGCTATTATGTGACACAGATTTAGATTTCCACTTTTACGATTTAATAAATTTGTAAGATCATAATTGCTTTTCATGTTAGTATTCGCAAATCATATTTATACATACAAATCTTATGTAATTTTGGAGTTGTCACGCATTGCAATAAATTATTATTTATTTGATTTATTTATTTTTTCGCAATTTTCTATTTTTTATTGGCTTGAAAGAAAAAATTAGCAGAGCGTCAGTGTTCTCTGCTTAACATAAATGCATTGTATTAACTTTTTTTTTTAATTTTTTTCGCTTAGTTTGCGTTTATCAATGCGTTTTGCTTATAATTCTTAAGGCTAAGCACTTCTGTTTTTTTTTCTATGCCAAACAATATGCCTTTGCTCACGTTTTCATTTGCATTTTGTTTTTAACATTCAAGAACACTTAATGGAGGCCCCTTTTTTTTAACAGTTTTTTTAAGTGGTTTCACAAATTTTAGATCTGTTTTGTTTGCTTTTTAA
>NW_016232307.1:0-1208 GCF_001687245.7 Rhagoletis zephyria | reverse complement strand
GCAGCAGAAGCAGCAGCAGCAGCAACCGCGTTACCTCCAGCGCTCTTGAAAGATTGAGGCACTTGCACAAATCAGCTGACTGGGTGGAAAACCTAATTCAGAATTGGTCCGCCTGACAGACCGTCTAACTGTGGAACGATATTTTGCGTGACCGAGGGCAATGTGTGCTCTTCAGAGAGTGAGAGGTGGAGGGCTACCGTGTGCGCGCCTTCATCTCATGCTGGCCATCAGATCAGTGCAGAGAGTAAGAGCGACACGAGAAAATGTGCTTCTAGAGACACTCACAAACACTCTTGGAATATAAATTAAAATTTTAATTTCTCTACTGCAACTGCCAACCACAGCAACAGCAGCACTTCTTGCCAAATTGATTCATCCCACCACCACCACCACCAGTGGCCTAGTGTAAAATTGAACTGCTCTTGAAATTTGATAATAGCTCAATCGGGCTTAGGTTTAGGTGTGCGCTCAGACTAAAAGCAACATCATCAGCAGAAGCAACGGCGCTGACCATTACTGCTGCTCAAAAGTGTCAGAGCTTGTGGATTAGGTTCTGACCATCATCATCAACAGCGCGGCAACACTCAGCACCGGTCACTGTAATTAATGGCCTTTGCCTGGCGCACACACAACTCATCGAAATGCACTAGGTAGTGCATCTGGCAACTAAAAGCAACTAAAAGCGGATAAACAAAGCGCCAGCTACAGTCAAGTGACCGTTCCACCGGGCAGGGACAAAGGCGGGTAGACAAAGTATCAATCTAGATTGCACTCAACTACTCAGTCAGTCAGGCAGGCAGCTTTCAACCTTCTTTTGGCATTGGCAATTCCTCAAACGTAGTCCTGCACCACCGCAGTAATGGCCATCAGCAGTGGCCTAACTTTGGTCAGTGCTGCTAATTTAATAATTACCACGCGCGCGCGTGGTCACCAGGCGCACAAGTGTGCCTAATGTGGACCATGACTAGTTGTGGAATAATGGCGCCAAAGGCGGCGGAGAAGAATATGGGTGAGAGCATAATTACTAAAACAAAATATGTCGCCCTTATGACCATCAGTCTCCTTCGCTGGCCGGCCAGCTCTTTTGCTCTTTCTCTCCGGTTGCGGATCATTAAACAGCAGAGTGACCGAGCAGTGAGTGCTTCAAGCAGACAAGCCTTAGACTAAAAGGGGATACAATCCTTACTGCGCGACTGCTGCTAATGACT
>NW_016232306.1:0-1208 GCF_001687245.7 Rhagoletis zephyria | reverse complement strand
TTTGTCAGCAGCTGAAATGGTATTACGATGGCAACTGTGCTTTTGTGGTGGTTGCCGCGGAGTTTGCGTTTGAGAGAATGTATTTTTTTTCGACTGTTTCTCCTGCTATTTCAAATTCTACCCTTGGTTGCTGGAATTGAAAATTCTATTATCTTCAACTTTCTAGCACTATATCTATTCATAATATTCATTTTCATTTCAGTGGCGTTGCCTAAAGGCAACTCAGCTGAGGTTGCGCTGCTATACATAATCGAAACATTAATCCATTCAGAAGAAAATGTCGACTTAAAGTTTTTTCTCAATTGTTAGAANGGATAAAAAATTTACTTTTTCCTTCGAAAATGGCTATAAGCTACAGGAAAGTGGAAGTAGTTCCGAATACTCAGAGTTCCGAGCACTTTTAAAACGCGAAAAGCAGGATAGCTCTTTTTTCTTTGCCTTACCAAGATTAATATCAATTCTTATATTCTAATCGAACTCTTGGTTGGAGTAAAAATTCATTGCGTATATTGCAATAGTTTAGTACAGTTTTACAAGTAGCAGCACACATATACATACATATGAACATATTACACATAAGAGCCGAACTTTTCAGCTTAATTCCGAAAAAAAAAATAAGGTAAAGGTAAAAACGCGGGTCAATATTGTAAAAACAAACTGCATCAAGTTTACGGTGACTATGTTCTAAACGCATTTCAGTTCGTGATTCAAGAAATTCCACGGTGATAGGTGATATCAGAAAGTTCCAAATGATAGAAATATAATATTTTAGGAACCAGCGCTCAATTTTCTATTTATGTACATATGTATGTACGACATTGTGACGAACGGCCTCTAATAATTCGTAACTACAACATCACACTGCTGTGCCGCAATAATTTTGCGCTTGTGTGATGACGGAATTTCAGAGTTAAACATAAAAACTAATTAAAAATAATAATAATTATAAAAATATGTACATATGTATGTGTAGCACACACAATTAGACCACAGTTAAAATTTCATACTCGGTATTTTCCCAATAACACATACATATTTGACTTTTCGATTAGCGTGGTTGATATCATTCCCGAATTCTAAAATTGTATAAAACGCTAAAATTCACTGCGTTGTAGATGTAAAGAGAGACGGTTGACTAATTGCACTTTGAAGGATTTTATAAGATCCGTTTTCGCCATGGTGAGTTGTCTCACATTCAGCAGTTAACT
>NW_016232305.1:0-1208 GCF_001687245.7 Rhagoletis zephyria | reverse complement strand
TATCGGTGACGCGTCTATTGCAACGACTTGAGTTGGTCTGCTAAACGATTTGTTGTTGCTTGGTTCACTACCTTCCGATACTGCATGTATGTATGTGTGTGTGCAACCTAATGTTGCATGCACTGCACAACTTATTCAAACTACACTTCAACGCAATTTTGTGGCTGCTGTACGCGATGGTGTGGCGGTGGCGTTGGCAACGGTGACGGTGACAGTGACGGTGGCGGTGGCTATCGCCACTAAGTGGCGGTTGAAAGCTGAGTAAAAGCAGCCACTGCGGATGCAACCAAACCTAAGTTCTGTTGCTTACTTGCTTGGCTTGTGTTTGGGTAGGGTTGGGTTGTGGCTGCTATTCTTGGTTATGTTATGTGCTATTTAACGCACGCGCATTTGTTCTGATTACTGCTGCAACGTGGTGCGGTACGTATAGCTCACAGATTTGTAGTTACTGATCTTAATGTTGCCGCCGTGGCTGCTGTTCGTTCTAATAAAATTTTATTTCCCTTTTCCGTTGTCGGTTGAAGCGGGTTTTGGCGCGACTAGGCGGGCGGTCGGCGGTCGAGCGGTCGCTTGGTCGGACGATCACAGTGGCAATGGTGATTTGTGTGCGCATGCGCGAGTGCGCGCTCCACTGGCGCGTTTGCTAAGAAAATTAGATTAGCATCTCATTACGTGTGTGCACACACACGCGCACACACATATTTTATGAACATATAAGAAGCTGTCATGCATGCCTACATACGCATACACTTATTACATTTTTACATACATATGTATATACGTGCATAGTTTATGTGGCGACTTTCGACGTAGCAAGTTTGGTAATTTGTGCGCCTTTTCTTTGAATGAAGCAGCCACGCCACAACGTCTCCACGGGCAGCTGCTTCTGCCTTTGCCTACGGATGTACATACGTACATATGTATGTGAATGCATGGGTGAGGTTTACGCAGAAAAAAGCCATCCACTTGCGTGCTCCCAACGGCGTAAGTGAGCGCTGAAGCTCTTTGGATGGATTCTGGTGATTTGAGCAAATGTGCCGTACATTAGTTGATTGTTATTTTTTTTTTAATTCCTAATTTTTTCATCAGTTCCTCTTCTTTCAATGTACAACTAAGTTTTGGCATTTAAGTATTCGTTTTTCAATTTGCTAGCAGCTTGGCTGTTAAAACCTACCAAGATGCGATTTGTAGGTCTCATTTCGATTTTA
>NW_016232304.1:0-1208 GCF_001687245.7 Rhagoletis zephyria | reverse complement strand
ATCGCGGTCCGAAGTGCCGTGTTCTGGCAAGTCTGTAGCTTCGTCCACTGCGTCCTGCGACCACACGAGTGCTGCATTATTTAAAACCGACCGGCCAATTGCCTTATATGTTGCCAAAAACGTTTCGGGTCGCACTGGGTGGTTTCCTTTTCCAGCTGGGGACCGCTTACTCTGCCACCGGAAGGAGTTTCTCGCATCTAATACACTGATGTTGGCGTTCGGCGAATGGCATTGAGAACCTGTGTTTGGAAGTACTGCACTGCTTGGAACCTGACCCTCTCCACTGCAAAATCAATGGCCACGATTTTTACCACTTGACGAATGAATATTTTATAGGTTATCTTTGACAGCTTTCTCTCCTTCTTATCACACACAATTGCAATTGTGTCTGTTTGGCCATAGGGGGCTTGTCCCATGCAGTGGTCAGAACACCGAAACCCGGACAGCTTAAACAACACATTCACGGCGAGGCCTTAATGCTCAGGCCAAATGTATCTTGTAACCTAATATGTGGTTTCCATTGCCTATCGACCGTGAAATGGCTCGACTAATGTTTTGGACCTGACTGCAATTTTGTTCCCAACCCATAGCACATACCAACCTGGTGAGAGCCTTTGCGGCCCTCCTAAATTCGAAAGCTGCTTTGGCAAAATTTTTGTTACACTGTAAACTGTGACTGTTTAATATTGGGAAATTTTTGAGCATTCCTTAATCGGTATTAATTAATGGTGTTTTCGTTTCTACTAAAAAATGTCCCCGAAATCACTAGTAAGTCTTTAAAGACTAAAAATCCTTCTGATCGGAGTAATTATTTTCACTCAAGGGTACTCTGAAAGGACTATTTCTGAACCTGTATCCGGCTGTTGCGGCCAATTACACCCGAGGCTTCTAATGAAACCTCAAGTTGGGAAGTGTAGAGCGGTATACCGGCAAAAGCTTTCACACAAGCTCAGTTTTTGGTTGCCGGACATCTGCAGCGTTTCTCAAGCTGAATTAAACACAACCAACGAAGATGCTAGGTGGCTGATTGATTTTTCCCTTAACGACACAATAGCTATCTTCTCTGATAGTCAGACAGCTATTAAAGCACTTGAGCGCGACAAATCCATAACGAGAATGCTCATGGAGTTTTGTTCTCGTTAAAATTCAACACCTCTAAATACATCATTCTGATTATAGTAGCAACGATATCTCTGGTTTCATCCTAC
>NW_016232303.1:0-1208 GCF_001687245.7 Rhagoletis zephyria | reverse complement strand
TAGTATAAGAAAATTGAGAATAAAAATTACAAAAAGCTCAGTAATGCACAAAAAAGGTGGCTGCAAAAAGAAAATGATGAGGCAGCAAAAAACACTATTATTGTCTTGGTCTCCCCATTGCGTTATCGCCAAAAAAAAGGGCAATTGGAAGTTTATGTTAAACAAAAAAGGAGATTAGGAACTAGCACGGTACAACATGCATTGAATAGGAAGAAAAATCTAAAAAAGGAAACTCAAACAATTCAATTATAAATTTAGTTTGTACAAACGATAACGGCGGCGACGACGTCGGCTGCCACTTTAATGTACGGCAACAGTAGAGTTCAACAACAGCAACAGTAACAAAAAGAAAGGAGCAATCGAAAATTAATTGAATCGAAAAAATATGTGAGTTTGTAGTGTGACTTGAGGGTTTAACAGCAAATAAAAGATGATGAAAATGAAAAACAATGCAAACAATTGAAAGAGATCGATTCAATCTAAGCTCAAGAAAAAGAAAAAAAGAAAATTTGAGCTGCATCAATCAAAATATGTAGGCTCATCAACTAAGCTAAACTAGTCTTTTAGGTTTTCTACTAAATTGAACAAAAAGCAAAACAAAACTAAATAGAAAAAAGCAGCAAAAAAACAACATTTTATCGAGTGAAACTAGACGGCAACAAATCTCGGTCTCTAAACTGAGTGAAACTCAATAATAATCGCAAAAGCAGTGCCCACAAAAAGGTCATTTGGACAGTGGAGTAGTAAAAATAAAAAAAGTAGTTAATTTGCCAATACGTAATGGAGCTTAGCCAGTTAGTGGAAAGGCTAGGCTCATCAAGGAATTAATATCAATCGACGGCCGACGAGCATCAATTTGCCTCTCTGCTTCTTTCTCACTTAATATTTAGTAACCGCTATTGTCCGTGTAAAGGAAAAAGATAAGATATAAAACTTTCTACAAAAAGTGAAAAAATTACAAATCCATCAACAAACTCATAAATCGGAGAAAAATATTTACCAGATATTTTTCTGAGCAGAGCAGCAGAGCAAGGCACCGTCGTCATCATCATCGAGGCGCCACCCGTCGCTACTGACCGGCAATGTATCCCAAGCTAATTCGTCTCTCCTACTTTTACTCAGGAGTTTTCTTTTTTGCTAGCACAAACAAAAAAAATTGGCAACACATTAGACATCTTTGAGAAATAAGAAACCATTGCTGAGGCTGC
>NW_016232301.1:0-1208 GCF_001687245.7 Rhagoletis zephyria | reverse complement strand
TATCAGCGCAATTCGAAAGTTGTTTCCATAAATTTTCTCAGGACTCGTGAAAAAGTTTTATATGCTCATTTTTTTTCACACAACCACATGTCAAAAACAATTCGAATATAAATACATATATATGTATGTACGCTATTTATATACACGCGTACTTAGATATATATGTATCTAGTTTTGAAGTTTTGTGCGCGTAAAAACGCAATGTAGAACAAAACTCGATTTGTGGGGGTCAGTTGGCAGCTGCGTGTAGTAAATGAATAAATCGGAGAGTTGTATGTTGGCTTCGTCGTATGTATGTAAGTATAAGCATACATATCTATTGGATACCGTATATACAGATATATGTATGTACACATGTATTCCTAGTTTATTTTTAACTTTTTTGTGTTTACTAGATATTAAAAGATACAGGTGAGAACTCCATAGAAGATGAGGGAACCCAAGTTAAAAACAATGGACCTGATTGCAAGATCCGCCTTTGAGTGGGCCACTAGATATTTTTAAGCATATTATTCACCTGGTTGTGCTTCATAAATCAGACCCAATCATGTTTGAATAGCTTAAGGGCATCTTCAATGTATGCGCCTGCTTCCTAAGGTAAGAAGACCGAATCATGTGAATTCCACGATTCAGTAGCTATACTCCTCGCCTGCACTAATAGCAAGCTTGGATCCATCAGTATAGAACATAATTAAATTCGTATGCTCCGAAACACCTTATGACCATGATTCCCTGCTCGGTATCTCTGTATGATACCTTTTCCTAAAAGTGAGCGTATTGCATATACATTATCAATTTTTCCCTGTAAATANTTTATTTTTTTTTGATGCAATAAAGTTTCGGGGCAAAATACACTGGTTTACAGCAAAAGTGTTCTATGGATGCCACTATCCAATACCTATATAGAATTGGCTCGCTAATCCCGAAAATCGAGTTTATTTTTTATTCTATGGATAAGTTTTCGAGATATTTTCGGGTGTACGTGGCGCATTTTCATTTGACCACTCATTACTTCTTTATTTATCCATCGATTCTCTTCATTAGTAACTCGATTTTTTTCTAACAGAACAGGCAAAACTTTGCCCGAACCTCTTATTTTTTTAATTTGTCTCCGGTTAAAGTTCTTCATCAAAAAAAACTGAAATTATTAGTTAATTTATCCGAACTATCCATCCTATCGGAAAGTGATGTATATATGGTTTATGGAG
>NW_016232300.1:0-1208 GCF_001687245.7 Rhagoletis zephyria | reverse complement strand
TGGTGTCTACATAAATGTACACATGTACGTATTTATGTGTGTATCACTCGTGTCTACTGCTAAATCATTAAGGTAAATTTTTCTTTAACCCAATTCAACATACTTCATTAAAAGTATCGGAGAAACCTCGTTTCAATTTTTGTTTGGAGAACTAAAGAATTCTCGGAAAACTGGGGGACCCTTTCACCGATTTCGTTACTCGTTACTCAATAGTTTTCCCATATATTTTGTTTGCGTAAAATTATTTTATTTTCGGTTTACTGATTGTCGAGTAATAGTGGTGACAAATTGTACAATATCTCTGGTAGTGGGTAAATTGTTATCAGCTGTACGATATTGATGCCGAAAGGCTTACCGCATATAAGTACGAAAATGCATGCAATTTTCTGTTAAATTTTTTTTATAAGAATAAAACAACGAATTAGCAGTTGATAAACATAATTTATGTATCAGGCGAACAAAACGAAGCTAAAAATTACGTTTCCGGTCGATAGAATTACCGAGTAACAACTAGTCTCTTACCAAAAAAAAAAACCAAATAAAATGTGTGTGAATACCCATATAAATTTAGTAATAGTTTTTTACGAAAAAAGGGGCCTACTAGGATTAAAAACATCGGTACTTTGGAATACCACTACCAACGATAACTGCTAAGCTAAGGGTTAAAAGCGCCCTCACAGAAATTTCATAAGCGGCAGACTGTAGAACCTTAGGGCTGGTTCCTAGCCTTGCAAAGTCTGATCATCTTAGAAGAAATTGCTGAAATGACTTCATTGCCGTCCAGACAGCTGAAGTAAGGAGAATCCGCTATGATATTTAACCTTACTGTTCGGGTACTCTATTATCTTTAACATAAAAAAAGTAAGAAAGTCTAAGTTCGGGCGTAGCCGAACATTAAATACCCGGCGAAAGTATTAAATTTATGTTTTTTCACCTTTCCGAAACCTACCGCTAGATGGTAAGCCGGGGTGTATAAATTTTGAGTAAATTAGCGTCCTTAAATTTCGAAATATTGCAGTTGCGAGCATTTCTGAAATTTACCGTTATATGAAAAGCGGCCGGAATTTTAGTCCGATTTTATTAATTTTCAATGTTTTGCTTTTATGTGGCAAGCACAATAAAAATACCGAGCTTGGTACAAATTGCTAGAACGGTTACTGTTATACATATATGTGATCATAAGTGGGCGGTGCCACGCCCATTTTCCA
>NW_016232299.1:786-1208 GCF_001687245.7 Rhagoletis zephyria | reverse complement strand
TTAATACTTCGTTTGAAATGCCAATTTTCCTGCAAATACATTAGAATTCCAAAAGGTTCACTACTAATTGCCGACTTTGCGTACTTTTCTACTGCCGTTTTCGCACCAAGGGATTTCATTCTTCCTCTTTCTCTGTCCTTCGTAAGTGCAACCTTTTGTTTTGTAAGAGAGTGTTAAACCGCGGCTGCCAATAATTATCTCATAATTATCCTTTTATTATTGAATCACGGGACGCGACAATAAGAGAGAAAAGAATAATAAGGAATTAAATAGTATTGTGCTCAATATTAAGACCGTAAATTTATAAATAAAAAAGGAAAATTTAAGATAATGTTACACAATTTAGAACAACATTGAAAACATCACCGTTAGGAAAATACTGTGCTTCAATAACCTCAATTTTCTTATATTATTGTATTATA
>NW_016232299.1:286-621 GCF_001687245.7 Rhagoletis zephyria | reverse complement strand
ATGAATTTTCAGCGAAATTGAATTCGCGAATACAACTCTGAAAATTGCTTATTGTGTTTTATTCATAAGCAAAAAGAAGAAAAACCAAACGTCAATAACAAATAAACAAAAACAAACCGAGCCTACAGTCACAATAGCACTTCAATACTTTTACAATACTAATTGCCGATGTCAGCCGGTAGATGGCGCGCTATAGGGGTTTCCTTTGTTCAAGAATTATGAGGTCACAAATGTATAGTGAGCACAACATTTTTTTATACAATTACGATCTTTTAAAAGGCCTATCCGTTAATAAGTAGGTAATCTATTATTAATTTTTTACAGTAAAATATTTA
>NW_016232299.1:0-169 GCF_001687245.7 Rhagoletis zephyria | reverse complement strand
GCACAACATTTTTTTATACAATTACGATCTTTTAAAAGGCCTATCCGTTAATAAGTAGGTAATCTATTATTAATTTTTTACAGTAAAATATTTATAGTACATCAGAACTTATACTTATTGGGTACATACATAAAAACATATTACAAACTGACTGATATATGAGTGTCAT
>NW_016232298.1:0-1208 GCF_001687245.7 Rhagoletis zephyria | reverse complement strand
AGAGCTATACAGTATAAAAATTCGATTTATATGGGAGGTGCCATGCCCCGCTTTCCAACAGCTTCACTTTTTCTTCATGAGTAAGCGATTGATTTCGTATATCTCCATACCAAGTTCCAGAACTCTACCATGAACACTGCCAAAGATATGCAGTATGAAAAATNGAAAAATTCGGTTTGTATGGAAGATGCCACGCCCCCTTTTCCAATAGTTCCAATTTTTCCTCAAGAGTTGATTGCGTACATCTCCGTACCAAGTTCCAGAACTATACTATGAACACTTCCAGAGATATGCAGTATGAAAAATTTGGTTTGTATGGAAGATGCCGCGCCCCCTTTTTTAATAGTTAAAATTTTTCTCCAAGTGTATGCGATTTATTTCGTACATCTTCATACAAAGTTCCAGAACTCTACCATGAACATTTCCAGAGATACGTAGTGTAAAAAATTTGGTTTGTATGGGAGATGCCACACCCCTTTTTACAATAGCTTAAATTTTTCTCCAAGGGTATGCGATTGATTTCGTAAATCTCCATACCAAGTTCCAGAACTCTACCATGCACACTTTCAGAGATATGTAGCATGAGAAATTCGGTTTGTATGGGAGGTGCCACGTCCCCTTTACATATAGATTTTTTTTAGCCTAAAACCATCCTTGGGACACGTGCGGCAGGTGGCAGATTCAAAAAATTCGGTTCAGCCGCTCTCGAGCCTTTCGAAAACTAAAAAACGGCTTTCAAAATATGTATTAGTTGAGATATATTATATATTTTAATTATATTTTGACAGTCTCCGTTGTTTCTGATTGGCGCAAAAAAATCTTGCTTAGTGACGAATTCGTCCCTTGATATGGTGGTTGCTCAAAGCTATTTATATTCGAAATTGCATGAAAACTGGAAAACAGGAATCTGTAAGCTTATCCAGGCAAAAAGCTACCTAAGTACCGAATTTTAAGCAAATCGGACCATAAATACCATTTCTTCGAATAGATCGGACCCTGGGCCACTTCTCAGAAAACATGGATCATATATGCTAAAAAGCTACCTACGAACCGAATTTTAAGCAAATCGGACCGCAAATACGATTTTTTCGAATAGATAGGTCCCTGGACCACTTCCCGGAAAAAATTTTTCATANAGGTCCCTGGACCACTTCCCGGGAAAAATTTTTCATATATGCCAATATATGCTAAAAAGCTACTTACGTACC
>NW_016232297.1:0-1208 GCF_001687245.7 Rhagoletis zephyria | reverse complement strand
AGCTCAATAAAAACTGTTGAATATAATTGTTATAAGGCCATAAAATAACGAAAAACAAATAACATAAGGACGAGCACACCTAAATGTTGAACATTCTAAAAATAGAATTATTAACAAAAATCAACAAAACCAACAACCAATGATCAAGTGGAAATCGTAGCGGAGTAGCTGCGCTTGATTGTGTTGGCTTAGCAAAATGAAAAAGTGGGAAAAAAGCAACGATAATTTAAAAGTCGGACTTAGCACAGTGCGTAGGCAACTGGCTGAGTCAGTGGGATCATCGGTTCGAATCCTACTGAAAGAAGTCTGAGGAGGAAATGTGGTGATTTCCGAAATACACTGAGAAGAAGGATTAGTTTCGACAACTAAAGATATTTAGTTCCCGAATTTGGACAATATTTGGGAACTGTGACCAAGGATTGGGAACCATTACCATGGGTTGGTAATTATAACTAAATATATTAAAGCTTCTAATATTCATCTAGGTTGTACCAAATCGTTTATTTAGTTGAAGGGTTTGGTAAATACTAATAAATATTTTTTTGAAGCATATTTCTACAAATTCCATTCAACTTAACGTATGGTTCATAAAAGATGTCATTAAGCTCTGCTAATACAAATAAGCTTTCATTTAACACATGGTTTAGTCATAGTTACCAAATCTTAGTTGAGGCAATCACGATTTGGTTTGAGAGCGNTTTTGGTCCAATTGGACCAAAATTGGTAGGCTCATTATCCTTTGGTAGTTTGGTTGGTAGGATGAAGCTTTTGGTAGGCAAAAGTGAAATTGCAACCAAATTGAGCAATAAAATTTGTTTGCTTAAGATTGCATACTGCCAGTGCTATCTACTATTTATAGTAACTCTAAAAATATCTATGAATGGTAACCCTGTATTCATAGCAATCAAAGGAAGTAATGACAAGAGAAAGAGTGAAAGAAAGATGTTAAATGCCAAAAACTTGGCATTTGCGCGCCTTTCTTCAATTGAATTTAACAAACAAGCGAAAAGATTAGTGATGGACAAGTATATTAATTTTGCTTTAAATTAGTTACTTTTTAATCGTTGTTTATTTGCAGGTATATCTATAAAGCCTCTAAACCGTCCGAAGTAAGTGTGGACAATAATAACGACGACTTGTCCAGGTAAAAAATTGCGAATAAGTAGGCATGTACATATGTGTCAATTAACAAATACTGAAAATTCTCG
>NW_016232295.1:0-1208 GCF_001687245.7 Rhagoletis zephyria | reverse complement strand
CTTTCATAGAAAAAATGTCAACGCACAGATTTACACAACAGGAAAAAAATAGAATCAAAATAAACTTGCACGCAAGTGCAGACAAAATCAAGACTAGATCAAAATTGAACATGGCAAAACTAGCAAAATTAAAGATAAGCTAAAATGGAGCAAATAAAACGTTGATTTTAAGATGGTGTCAGCTATCAGTCTCAAAACAAACAAGCAATTGGTAAACAACCAGCCAATAAGTTTGTTTGTTTTGTTGTTTATTAAAAACTGACCACGTTGTTAACAATACACAAAATGTTAAATTGCTATACAGTTTGTAAATGTTAAGGCCAGACAAGGCGATCGGCGCGTCACTATGCGACGTAATGTATTCTCTATGAGAAAATTTAAAATTTTTGGACAGAGATATCTCAGCTTATTTTGAAGTTAAAATTATGATTAAAGCTTTAAATTAAAGCTAACGATTTGCTCGAGGGAAGCTTTAATCAGAATTTTGAGCTAAATTCCCAATCTTTTTAAATTGCAAGTTAAATGCCAAAAAATTCTAAAAAATGAAATTTTTTGTATTCAACTTGCAATTAAAAAAGATTGGGAGCTTAACTGAAAATTCTGATTGAAGCTTCTCTTGAGCAAATCGTTAGCTTTAATTTAAAATCTTAATTATAATTTTAACTTCAGAATTAACTGAGATATCGCTGTCCAAAAATTTTTAATTTTTTCATAGAGAATGCATTACGCCACATGGTGACGTGCCGATCGCTTTGTCTGGCCTTAAGTTTAAACAATGAAGTTAAATAAAACTTAAGCTGGTTTTGTATTAAAATAAATTATTGTCATTGATAAAAGTCACAAACCATTTACTCAAATTTTTTAAAATCAGCATTTATTGCATGTGCCCACAGCTTTAGTTAAAAAACAATTTTAGAAAAAACGGAAATGGCGCATTTGTATGACTCTCACTCTTACCATCTGTGAACAAACGCAAACTACAAATCTTAGTAAGTTTCATTGCTAATCAAATGCTAAAACTTATTTCCTTTTTATTTATTTTTTATCAAATGAGGTTGAGGCTAACTGTATGGATAGAAAGGTAAGCAAGAAAGTTTAATAATTTAAACAACATTAAAAACTCACTGAAACATTAAAATCAGCAAAGATAAATGAGAGTGGCTGCATCTTTCCTTTGCATGCTTCATTTAAGATGATGGAGAAAGACT
>NW_016232294.1:0-1208 GCF_001687245.7 Rhagoletis zephyria | reverse complement strand
AATGATATTTCTTGATATGTTGGCCTTGAAGTTAATCAACAATTTCTACCATTTAGCTCAATAATCCATGGAAATTCCACACTTCCTCATCTTCAAGGCCTTATATCTCAAGAAATATCGATGTAAGCGATGTAGCGTTCCTTGACTTTTTTGTAGGAAATTGAATGTCCTACAAGTTCGTCATTTAAATTTTTTCTGTGTCTCATTCTATTTACGAGATAGAGCAAAAGACGGGAATTTCATTAAAAAATTGGGTTTAGTGACCGTTACTACCTCACTGGTGGGAGTTAGGGTTACGCCGGAATAGACACTTTTGTATAGCCTTCAATTCTGAAGAAACCCTATCATTGACTAAGATTATACCTCTGAGCTACAGACGCTAAAAAAAAAATCAAATTTTACGTGTATTTTGAACGGGAAATCTTGCACGCCTTGGNCCTTGGTCGATCACTTAATATTAATATTAAGGGCTCAAATTTTCAGGGAACTTTTCTTTAGGTATTTCCCACAAAATTTCGAGGTGGGAGTCAAAACAAAAAAGAGTCGTCCAAAAAAATCACCCTAATGTACATACATACATACATAAAGTACATATACTTCCCAGTCGGAAAATAGGCAATGCATTAATGTGTAGTCAAATCATTGAGGGGACTAATTTTTGACAAAACAAACAGAACAAAAAAAAAATATTAACAACGCATGCCTTTATTCCAGGTAATGTCAACGTAGTTGTAGCCGAATGGAAACGTGTTGGACTACCACCTCATTGGTCGCGGGTTCAAAATCTGCGTCAGGAACTCTTTAGTTGTTTCACTTCTTTATTTATTGATTCTATTTAAAGGTTTCCAAAGCCACATGCGACACATTGCATACTTTCTTAAAGCATGGACTGTATTTAGATTAATTCAAGATGACAGGTGTCGACTGTAATAGCCCTGACAGACATGTGGTTTGTACACCATGGTATGCATACTATGGATTTTGATACTATTTCGATGTGACAGACATTTAGTACGAATACTTATGTTTTGTTCCTTTATTACAACTGATAGCATGTATGTATGCCATTTTGCTGGCACTGCTCTAATAGTCGCAATGGCCGAGTGAACAGAGCGCTAGGGTGCCACTGGAAAGACCCGAGTTCAAGTCCGCGTGCGCGAGATTTTTTTAATGATTTTTTTTTTAATTCCTTTTTAAATGATCTGAAG
>NW_016232293.1:0-1208 GCF_001687245.7 Rhagoletis zephyria | reverse complement strand
TCCTTCAGCCGTTTGTCAATCTTCGAATCTTTCCAGTCACGTCTTTGCTAGGAGTTGAAGCTTTTCTTCTGCTGGGACATGTACAACCACCAAGCGTTACTGGACATTGCTTCCGGCTTATCTCTGGCTGTGCACCATCTCACATGGTCGTGCTTCTGCCGGCTACTGGTGGTGACCAGACCATGTCTCTTCTCGTGGGCACCTTTTTTGCCAGATCTATGCCGCATCCTCTGTCCATGACACCCAGGCTCCTGCCTTCGTACTGCACTGCCTTTAGCACATCTTGCTAAATCCGGTTCCTCACGCTGAAACTTTCCCAGTGTTTCCGCATCTCGCTCTTTCGCCGGCGTCAACCTCTTTGACCGGACATGTATAACCTCATCCTTGGCTTCCGGCTTAACTGCTCGTCTTTGCCGGCCACCTTTTCCGGGACACTTCAAAGCGCGGCTACTGTTTCCACAGCCGCTTCCATTTCCGGCCACCGGCGTATCACCATTGCAACGTGGTTCAGTTGCTTTCCTCCTGCCGGAAACACTGCCTGGCTCGCCATGACCACTACCTTGTTGCGACCTTTTCTTCACTGAGCTAGCGGAACCGTCACGCTTTTCCTGTATCGGTGAACCGCTTCCTTCTCCTGACGAAACCACTCCGTCTCCATAAGTGTCAACCTCTGCCCAACTAACCACTTCCGTTTCTGGTGGAATTTTCGGCACTTCCTCTAAGACCAACCAGCTGCTGAAGCACTGGTTGTCGTAACCAACCCTATGTGGCACCTTCCTGTCGCCATAGGTTACGCTCTTTCCCTGGAGGTCAATCTTTATGCCTTGCCTAAGTAGGAAATCCACGCCGGTGATGNTCGCTACCATAACGTCTTTCCACTGCACCCATTAATGCATCGTAATTGTTCCTTTCACAGTCAGGAATTGTCTGCAAGATTTCCGCTGCAGGTCCTTTTAATGCCACGAACAGAGCAGCGGATTTATCCTCCATGCTCCAACGATTTGCTGTAGCTGTCTTCTCGAACTGGAGCTTAAAGACTTGGAAAGGAATCGTGCCGTCAAAGGATGGAGTCTTTACCTTGGGAGCACTTGTCGAAGTAGCTGGACGATGCATCTGCAAATCTCGGAGGCGACCTTCCAACTCTTCTACCTTTGCTTCAACTTTCTCCTGAATTAGCTCTTCGATTTTATCTTGTCGTTCCTCGATTT
>NW_016232292.1:1046-1209 GCF_001687245.7 Rhagoletis zephyria | reverse complement strand
TCGGCGTCATCTGTTTGCGTAAAGTGAACCCATCTTGGTATGCGAATGGCATTAATGTCCAAGTAGTCGTGCATAAATGCCTGCCAACGATCTAATGTGGTCGTAGACACGGTATCGTCCCAACCAGTTCCCTCCAACCAAATATTTTGCATAATGATCTTGG
>NW_016232292.1:0-1036 GCF_001687245.7 Rhagoletis zephyria | reverse complement strand
TTTTGCTGTGAAATAGAAGTAGTCAGATTTGGCATTCCATCTGATGCCAAGTGCTTTTACCGCACTAGAATCTTCAAACTCTAGAAAATCTTCGGTGAGTAAATGAGATTTCGGTATACCTTCAAGTATTTTACTGGAGTTCGAAGTCCAATTTCTTAACGGGAACCCTGCTGAATCCAGTACCTGTAGGATTTCTTCTCGAGCTTTAATCGCTGCTTCGAAGCTGTGTCCTCCAGCAAGTACGTCGTCCACGTACATACACTTTCGCAAAATTTCGGATGCGATTGGAAACGAGCTCTCAACCTCATCAGCTAGTTGATGCAATGTCCTTATCGCGAGATAAGGAGCACAGTTGATGCCAAAAGTCACCGTTTTTAATTCNCAGCAAGTACGTCGTCCACGTACATACACTTTCGCAAAATTTCGGATGCGATTGGAAACGAGCTCTCAACCTCATCAGCTAGTTGATGCAATGTCCTTATCGCGAGATAAGAAGCACAGTTGGTGCCAAAAGTCACCGTTTTTAATTCGTATAAACTAATTGGGTATCTTGGGCAGGTGCGAAAAACTATGCGCTGATATTTCGTTTGATTCTCGTTTACGTATATTTGCCGATACATTTTCTCTATATCGCTGTTGAAGACGTATTGGAACAGTCTCCAACGGAGTATGAGGATAGTTAAATCGGCCTGAAGTACAGGACCTGGAAGGAGGACGTCATTTAAACTCATACCGTTGGCGGTTGGGCATGATGCATTAAATACCACTCTGACCTTTGTTGTGGTACTCTCCTCTTTTAACACAGCATGATGTGGTAGGAAATAACAGTCGGTTGACTCTGGTGATACGGTAGTTGAAATCTTTGACATGTGGCCCAATGTTTCATATTCACATAAAACCCGGTTGTACTCTGTTTGAAGAACAGGTTTTTTTGCTAGTCGCGTCTCGTTCCGGTAGAACTGAGAGCAAGCGATTTTTAGTGATGGCCCTAGACAAACATTATTTGGAAAATCTTGCCTGAAGGGTAAGGAGACAA
>NW_016232291.1:0-1208 GCF_001687245.7 Rhagoletis zephyria | reverse complement strand
CCAGGCGTTTTTTCAGACTATTTGTGCCACTTGCAGGCACTGCCCCTCTCTTCCACCGTGTCAACTTGTTTAGGTGTTGCGTTGCTGTACTTTTCCAACTTTTTCCCGCTAACCTGTCAAACCTGGTTGCTGTTGTTGTTGCTGTTCAGATGTTGTTGTGAATGCCAGTCAATGTCAACTAGCCTCTTTTTACTGCTACGGTCAAACTCTAGTTTTACCTTTTCATTTCTCTTTTTTCTCTCAGCACTCCCTGATGATTTTCGATTGATCGGCACACTTAATTAAAACTCAACAACACGACGCAATTGCTCATACTGTTTTTTTCTTTTTTTCAATTTTTTTGCTGCTGTCATTTTCCTTCATGTTTGTGCAAAGTGCTTTTGTGCATTTTCCAGTGCGTCACTTCTTCTCCNCTGTTTTTTCTTTTTTTTCAATTTTTTTTGCTGCTGTCATTTTCTTTCATGTTTGTGCAAAGTGCTTTTGTGCATTTTCCAGTGCGTCACTTCTTCTCTACTACACTGCATTTGCTTGTTATACTGGGCATTTGTCATTTATTATATTATGACTGCACACTGCTGCTAATTTATGAATGCGCTTTTTTTACTGAAAAGAAGGACTAGACACTGCAAAAGTGCACTCCGCTGCGCTGCGTCTTTCTTTCTCATATTGTCACTTTGAAGTGGTACTACGACCACCACCACTACCCCCAACAGCAGTAATAGTAATTACATTCTAATTTATTCATTCATTCATTATCATTTGCCTACTCGTGCCCACTGTCTTCCTTTTCTCTGTCTTTCAGTTTTCAGTTTTCCGTCATTCTCTTTCTCTCTTGCGCTCAGTCACTTACAAGCAACCGCAACAGCATCTTCCATTTTTTTCTTTTTCTCCTCTTTCCTATTCCTTTTTGTCGGCGTCCGCTTTGATGACTACTCTTCTGTGCTTTGCTTGTATTATTAATTGGAATGACGCTCATGCTGTGTAAGAGTGTTTGCTCATCTGTGAACATTTGTTGTTGCTACAGTTTTTTTGGCTACCCCTTTTCAGTTTCGGTTCTGAGGTTTGCAGCCTACTGAATGACTGTCAGTCATTGGAAACTTTGAAATCTCAATTGCATTTTGCCGTCGGCACCTTCTCCTCTTTTTTCGCTCTCATTTTCTTTGTACAGTATATAATATTATCGTTTGTGTTTGTTTCCACAACACTCA
>NW_016232290.1:0-1208 GCF_001687245.7 Rhagoletis zephyria | reverse complement strand
GAAATTCATGCTTATAGGGAAAAAATGCAAAAAGCCGCCAGCAAAAAAAATAATATTATAAATCAACACGACTTTTAGCCGCTTAAAACTTGCTATTACTTATATTAAAAACTATAAAACTTAACCCCAAAAACTTTATAAAAAAAGTTAAAATTTTTTATGAAAATTTGTTGAATTTTTCTAAGCTCTCTATAGAGCTTAAAAATTGATTTTGATAAAAAATAGCAAAAAATAATAATTTTACTTTAAAAACCTTTGCAAATATTTAACAAAAATTACGATGCACTCATTTTTGCTCCCCATTCAATTTAAGTTCAACTAAATACAGTTGATTCTGTAACACTACTCATACAAAACCACATTTAAAACTGCATATGTAGAAAACTAAATAAAAATTTAATAAATTATAATAAAAAAATTTTTAACATTTTTCTCAGAAGTGTTCGAATTTTTTTGAGTACAAGTTCAAGTGTGTAGNTGTTCAGTGTAATCGTTAAGGCCTTTAGAAGAAACTCGACATGGTAAAATAACTCATCCTCAAATTAATTTAATTATTGGACTTTACGTTCCAAAAAACGAAACTCAATTAAAACAGTTTACTTAAACCTTCCTTTCCAAGTATAAACGAAATAATGTTTACGCCAATATTTATTACATACATAGCACTTTTTGATTGGTATCATCCGGCCCTTTTCGAAAATCTTAATAAGTAAACAAATGCTAGCTTGTTGAATGATTTTTAAAGAAAACATGAGCATATTTACATATGTATGTATATGTATATAAATTCATAAACATACCTGCATTATATTTGGCTTGATGTTGTTGCTTTTGCTGTTGAATATATTAATGCTTTCAAGCTGTCAATCGAATCCTTAACGAGCTTTACTTGTGCTCGTATCTGCTGCGGCTGCTGCTGCGCTGATGTTTTTACTTTAATGAGAAGACGCTTGACGATGTTCTGATTTTTCGAATTTGTTTATCATTCGATGTTTATGTGCTTGTTTGGGTTCTTTTTTTTCGTATATGTAAACACTTGAGGCAGTTTGTATAATTTTTGAAAGTTATAAAAATTGCGCGCTCACTTAAAGTTGTCACTTCACACTTAACACTTTACTTTCCCAAACTCAGTTACTTTGGTGTATGCTTTATGTACCTAAAAGCCTTTTTTATTGTTTTGCAAAAGTAAATTTAATTTTTTTTTTTTT
>NW_016232289.1:0-1208 GCF_001687245.7 Rhagoletis zephyria | reverse complement strand
AAAAGACGCCTTTTGTCCTTTATTTCTTAAACTGTCCTTTAAATCGGCTTTGCTTTTTTCAGAGGTAAAATTTTAAACACAGAATATAAAAAATAAAAATGTACCTTATAATATATAATGAAAACTTTCGCCAGTTTGTTTCGCACCCCACTTAAGGGTTTCTATTTAATCGGTAATCTTTGTTCAATCTATAAAGTACAGGGAAAGTTGTGTGTCGGTTCTACTGAAAGAGCACAATAAACCCCCTGCTGCACAGTGGTTAAAAACTGGCACTAATTTACTTCATTTTTCACTTAATTTGAATAATTTTTATTTTTTTTGAATGAAAGCTTACAATATTTACAAGAGACCAGCTGAGCCTGATTTCTGAATTTTAATTTGATTATATTAAATTTTTTAGTGCAAAATGCAGAAAAAGTAGCAGTTAATAAATGTTACATAACAAAAACTAGTTGAAAACAATTTTATGGTTCTCCCAAAACAAAAAAATGCACAAAAAAATGTTATAAAAATATGTTCACAAAAAAAAATATTTTTTTTTTTAGCAAAAATTGGATGAAAAATGAAGGCTGGAGTGGATTATGAACATTGAGTTCCAATTTTGAATTACTGTGTGTTGGCTTCGTCGTGCAGTATGAATTATGGTAAATGCATTTTGGTAGCAAAGGATGGCGAAGTCCTTGAAAAGGATTTGGCTTCATTTTTTGCTACAGCAGGTGAACTTATACAATTAAATATTATAATTAACTTGTAAATATTTGATTTTAATAACGATATGGGCAAGGTACTCTTATCATACAAGTTGTATGTACGTATTTTCAAATCATTTTGAAAAAAAATTCCTTTATTTTACACTGGTTAATATGGTCACCGTAAATATGGGGCTCATATGTAATATATAGACTGATTTTATTGAATTCTCGTAATAAAATTTTAGTTCTGCTAGTTCTGCTAGTTCTGCTGTTAGTTGCTTTGACCAGGGCTTGAACCCAGACGTTGCGGAATGGCAGCGTATTACCTTCCCATAATATCTATGTGATGTTTAGAATCGCATCCATTGTCATAGTAGATGTTGGGCGAAGAGCACCACTTATGCAGATCAGGGCTGTTCTCTCCACTTTTTGTAATTTAGAACTGTTTACTTTCTTCTATAGCACTGGGCCACCATACCACCACCCCGTAGAGAAGTATAGGCCTCACCACGGCTG
>NW_016232288.1:0-1209 GCF_001687245.7 Rhagoletis zephyria | reverse complement strand
GAACATAAACGTAAAATATATCAATAAACATACATATATGTACAACTTTAAAGTAGTTACGGAATTTAAATTATAATACATATACATAACTCCCCCACGGTGACAAATTCTAATTTTATATGTAAAAAAGTACAAGGAGCAATCTAGAAGCAGTGGATGAAACGTGTTTGCTCATTTCTTTCGTTGAAGCGACATTGGGAGACGTAGTTGAACCCTCTCTGAAGCCGAGGCAACCTTCGACGACGTAGTCCCATCCTGCACAGTTGCTCGGTTGTCACTACGCGTAGGATGTTCGCCCTGGCCCGAGGAGGGGTCAACCATCTCGTTTAATGGAAGTTGTTGCGGAGTCGGTTTCACCGCCATCACTTCGGCAGCTTTCGAGACTGGGATGACCTCGTGCCAGCTTTCAGCCTGCCCAGTGGCCTTGCTGGAGGATGAGCAGGAGTCCAGGTCGATTTCTGCCGAGGCATCTGTTGGTTTCCCCGCCTCCGTCTCAACACTCTGCGGCTCCTTCGTAGGCGAAGTGCCCCTCAGATTTAATTTTATGTGGCCGAATCTGTACGCTATCCGACAATTCACCGCAGCGAGTCTCGTCATTGATACGTGGTCAATGAGTGGTACCAAATGTACAAACTGACCACTTGTCAGCCTATGCGATATCTTCCAGCTAGCGGTCGAAATGCGATTCTGAGCAGTGATGGTGTTCAGAATCTTCTCGTTACTGAGCTGGAGATTTTGGGGGAAATATCCTCGTATTACGTGAGTTCGAGGGAACTCATTTTCCTCCACAAGGTTAACGGCCAAAGAATTGTTGACTGAGTCAACCGGAACAAAACCCAAGTTTACGCTACTTACCCACCCGGCTAAAGGTGGCTTTTGCGGGCCCCATGTGAGCCGGTCTGGGTTTTTTCGTAACATTGTCACTGGGTGATTGCTCCTCGGAGCGAATACGTTTCAACTTCCCAGTGGTCGTTGACGTACTTTTGACCGTTTTTAAGGCTTCCTCCCTAGACTTGCCTTCGCCTAGGGCACGCCTGAAAATCCTGCGCTCTTTCGAATTGAAATAAACAAAGCTGGACTTGGGGTCCAGCTTCACTTTTTCCAGCATTATACCTATTTCTGTAAGCCCTGAATCAGAATCCGAGAATAACTCAGACTTAATTCGGACGCACGATGCACCTGACGAAACATTGCATGCTTCTCCTTTGA
>NW_016232287.1:0-1209 GCF_001687245.7 Rhagoletis zephyria | reverse complement strand
AGATTTCCATTAAAATTATTTAACAAGATTAGCCCTGTTTTTATTTCATAGATATTATTGACATGGCCACTATTCGTCACAATGCAATCGAAAGGCTTCCTTTTAATTAAATTTGTAATACAGTTCTCATTTTCCAAATCTTTGATTTGATCTTGCTTACACATCTTTACATTATTAAGTTCTTTGCAATCTTTTAAAATTCCAAAATACTTTCCTCTCCACTTTAACACATTTTCAAACTTCAGTTTCAAGATCCTTCCATCCCTACCTATTGGTTTCATTAGAATACAGTTACATATTTGGTCTTCCGTTTTTGGTATCTTTATTACATAAATTATTAAACTTTCATTCATAGGGATTTGAACGTCAGCAAAATTCAANTCTTTATGGTTTCGTTGAAATACCTTACAAGATATGACCCTTTTACGTGACTTGTTACATTTTTGTTGGTCAGATTTCCATTAAAATTATTTAACAAGATTAGCCCTGTTTTTATTTCATCGATATTATTGACATGGTCACTATTCGTCACAATGCAATCGAAAGGCTTACTTTTAATTAAATTTGTAATACAGTTCTCATTTTCCAAATCTTTGATTTGATCTTGCTTACACATCTTTACATTATTAAGTTCTTTGCAATCTTTTAAAATTCCAAAATACTTTCCTCTACACTTTAACACATTTTCAAACTTCAGTTTCAAGATCCTTCCATCCCTACCTATTGGTTTCATTAGAATACAGTTACATATTTGGTCTTCCGTTTTTGGTATCTTTATTACATAAATTATTAAACTTTCATTCATAGGGATTTGAACGTCAGCAAAATTCAACGATTCCTCTAACGATCTAAATGTCATATTTTCTTTTATAAATATCTCGTTAATTTTCTGAGCTTCTTGGTTGGAAATTATAAAACTATTTATAATATTAGCCTTGGTAAGATGTATTGCTCTGTTAATATTCTCAATTTCTTCTTTTATTATATCAATCTTAAACTTATACTCGAGTATCAACAAGGTTAGAAGTTCGTTGCTATTTTGCATTGTTTTTAGTATGCTATTACTTACTTGCGTAATATTTTTAATTCTATCAAAAATGTTTCTATTGATTATTAGTTGCTGGTTGTTGTTTTCAACAACTTCCTCGAATTTACTATGAATAGCCATGAGGTCATCATGGTCAGGGTTTCCTGCGACCCATTTCAGGG
>NW_016232286.1:0-1209 GCF_001687245.7 Rhagoletis zephyria | reverse complement strand
TGGTGCTATAAAACACGTAACAACAACAGTAGATCGGCAAATGACGATCAAGTCGGGCGCAGCACAAGGCTCCATTCTTGGGCCAGACCTATGGAATGTCAGCTACGATGGAATTTTAAACCTTGAGATGCCTGATGATGCATATTTAGAAGGCTACGCTGATGACTTTGCCGCAGTGATCACCGCACGAGATACCGAAGATGCCCGTCGCAAATTAAACCCTGACTATGATGAGAACACAGGCATGGCTCGACTCACACGGTCTTAAACTTGCAGCAGTGAAAACCGAGGTAATTCTCCTAACCAATAAGCATAATTCCTTAAAAGTGAGCATGCAACTGACCGGCCTACCATTAAAGACGCAAAGTGTAATAAAGTACTTAAGCGTAAGGCTAGACCCCAGGCTAACGTATTGGGCACAAATGCAGCACGCAGCAAAGGAAACGGCTTACCTAAGCAGATTAATGGCCAATATTGGTGGACCGACCCAAAATAAAAGAAAACTTTTAATGTCCACAACCTTGAATATTCTGCTATACGGAGCGGAGATCTCGGCTGACACCCTACAGAAAATAACCGTTGCAAGATACTTTCTAGAGCCCACCGCACAGCAGCTTTAAGAGTAGCCTCTGCGTACTGTACAGCGTCCGNCAAGAGAGGTGGCAAAACGAAAGCCGCGGCAGATGGGCGGCTAGCCTAATAAAAGACCTAAAACTGTGGACCCAATTAGAACATGGCGAAATAAACTATTACGTCACTCAAAATGCTGTCTGAGTATGGTTACTTTCGCAAATAATTGTATAGAATGGTAAAAGTCGAAGAGGTGTCATGCATATACAACGACGCAGAAGAAGACGATGCCGAGCACACTTTTTTCAGATGCAAATGATGGGAAACCGAACGCAATAATCTCCAAGACGCTGAAGCAATGCGATTAGTGGTACCAGGGCGGGCCAGGACGGTTCCAATTCGGGGGGAGTGTTTTAGTCTCCGGACATACCATTGCTGTGACGACAGCTTTGATGATGCAATAGGCATTTTCGAGCCCCTGCCAGTGAAAAAAAACAAAAATACCTACTTAAAATGCCAGGGAAAGCTAGACTATTCCCTATCTGGTCTTTCTATCGCAGACAAGGCCTACGTCATTCTGTGCTAACACAAACGCAGAAGCATTTGCCAAAACTCATATGACATGACCAAGCCAGCGAG
>NW_016232285.1:0-1209 GCF_001687245.7 Rhagoletis zephyria | reverse complement strand
ACACTGGTTACGATATGTATTTTGTTTCGAATTTAAGTACAAGAAAAAAGTTTTAAGAAATTTTAAATAAGTTTTTTAAATTTGAATATGTAAGAAAATGTAAAAATTTTCATTGTTGCGCCCTCTGGCGGATGTTTTAAGAAAAAGATAAATCCAGAAATGGATTTCTAATAACAAAAGGCCCCTTGCAGCATGTCTTAATAATAAAAACTAACAACTTTTTTACCAAACGGCAGCAAAATTCTAAGGAAAAGAACATATTTTCGCAATTTGGCAAACTCAGAATTTATTTTATACCCTTCTTCGGCAAATACTCCCATAGTCGAAAAACATCTTCCACACTAATTGACCCGCCCTAATACACATACATCATTTATCGAATAAATGAGAGTACATAGTGCAAATTAGCAAATTAGGGTTCACAGTTTTGAAACGAAAAATGTTACCAGCGCTAAGAATATTTTTGTATTTTTTTTTTTCAATTTCATGAAANAATTTCATGAAAAGAAATTTCGGATGTTTGAAGATATCTCCGTTGGTAAACCGGTAAATGTAACACAACAACCGCCCGCTCCCTTTCCTTTTCTTGAGACAAAAATTACTTACGTACGAAAGTATGTAGTAAAATGCTATTTTGACAAGACAAAAACAAAAACATAAAAAGATGATATAATTTCAACGTACTCCAACAAAACGAAACGGCTTATCACAACTAAAGTTCAAAAGAAACATTAGCGCCGCCCAAAATTATTGGCACAATGCATGCATTGTTGTAATTTTTCATAAAAATACCGTTTGTACTGCATTAAAAACATGAAAATAAAATTTCTAAATCTTGTGCAAAACTCGGGAAAATTCAATAAATTGGCATACAAATCGGCACATTTTAAGGTTGGACCGGGACAAATAGTCTAAGACCGGGGTATGTCCGGGAAAACCGGGACAAAATGCTTCGTTTGTCTCAGATATGTTTTTTTCTAATTACGATTCTAGGACTAATGTATATTTTGTTGAGTTTTCTCCACACACAAAATTTCAAGCTCTATTTGATGCGGTCATTACAGTCTTTGCAAAACTTAATAAACCACTTTCTACCACTTAGTGATGGTACATCACATTTAGTTCAATATTTCCTTTAAAGAGTTTTGATTACTCAAAAATTTATAGGTATGTAACGGGTGATTTTTTTGAGGTTAGGATTTTCATGCA
>NW_016232284.1:0-1209 GCF_001687245.7 Rhagoletis zephyria | reverse complement strand
AAAATGAGAAAATCTCTCTTTTTCTCCATTTTCCACTTGACGTCTCCTGCACACAGAGAAATGGGTCTCAGATATATCTAAGAATTCGTTCCTTTCNGGTCTCAGATATATCTGAGAATTCGTTCCTTTCTTGGACCAGTCTAAAAATTTTTCTTAGACTAGTATGAGAAAAACAGCTATATTTTGACACATAGCATTTTTATACTAGTGTAAGAAACCGTTTTTCAGATATTTGCAAAAACTAGATTTTCATATATTTCTGAGTTTTAAAACTTGTAATATTTTTCAAAAACAAACTTTATTTGACAAACTTTACTCGTACAAAATACAAAATAGTGAACAGAAATCATGAGATAAAGTACTTTTAAATGATCTCAAAAAGGTGGTCATGGGTGGTCAGTCCTACTCTTGCGTTAAGTCTTCCTTTTGATTTTGAGCATGTCCTGAAAAAACAAGAAGTTATTACTTTGGGGCTGATCAGAATTGAGAACATCACTATAGAAACTTCCTTTAAATGACTTATGATTGAAACCTTCTTGGTTTACTGAAGAAGCTCGATCTTGAGAATCAGCCATTTGAATGGCGGTTTTTTGCACGGGTAGTCGGGGCAGACGTCCAAAAAGGAGCAGGGGTGATTTCTCTTGAGCAGAAAGTTTGAAGTTCCACAAGGACCTCGGGAACAAAGGCCAACTTGAAACGCTTACTCAATGTCTGACTGACTATGATGATCATGATGACATGCAGCGCGGTTTGAAGTTTACGGTTGAATAGACAAACAACTTGAAAATGGTGACAAACGATACTTTAAAAGTGTNTTGAAGTTTACGGTTGTATAGACAAACAACTTGAAAATGGTGACAAAAGATACTCTAAAAGTGTGTAGTGCTTATCGAGTGATAGATGGGACAAGATAGTGGTTCCAATCAGAATGGGTCGACGCGAGTTTGATTGCGTTTCTTGCTGAGTGACTCGGAGCTAGAGCTGTTTTGTTTTGATTCAACAGCCAAAAATGAGTTATTCATAAACAGCGTTATTGATAATTTTCAGACTGGTCTAAGAATCTAGATTGCGAAAAATCGTCTAAGTCCGAATTTTCATTTATATGCAAAAAATTTAATTTTCTTTGACCAGTATGAGAATTTTGAAAAATATATTTTTATCAATTTTTTTCTCACACCAGTATAAGAAAAACCTTTGACTGATATGAGA
>NW_016232283.1:0-1209 GCF_001687245.7 Rhagoletis zephyria | reverse complement strand
TAATAACTTATTACAATAAAACTTCCTTTTCAACTGCATTCGCATACATATGGTAAATTTCGCCATCGTCATTATATTTATATAATAAATTGATATTTTTAGTTTGTTTTATAAATTTGAATTAGCATTTACAATTGCAGACCCAACACTATTTGATCCATGGTTCGGTTCGATGCGGCTCCTAACTATTAACTATTCAGTGCAATATGTATATAGTTTTTCATATTAAAGTAATGATGGTGTTTTTATTATTAAATTAAAGGAAAAATAAATAAATAAAATTCATAATTGGGCATAATAGATAAAATTACAATTTTCACGTATAAAAATGTATACAATTTTATGTTGATGATTTGAAATGTAAATAACTTAAATTAATTAAGTGTTTATTTATAATTATAATTTCTGTGTATAGGTTCATTTTTATTAATACTATTTATATAAACATAACTAATGGATCTTTGATAAATGTGTATATGTACATAAATACGTACGTATAGTTAAGTTATTCAAGTATGTACTCATGCATTAACATGTATGTACGTAAGTGTGTTGATGTTTCATTATTTTTTTCTAATTGCAACATTTACTTCAGAAAAAAGTAGTTTAACTTTTTTTCGTATAACTTCGTTTTGGTGTTATCGATCGTCAATGATGTAAGGAATAAAAATATATAGTGAATTTAATAAGTGTAAATATACTACTGGATGCTTTTGCGCATAGCATTGTGTTTAACGAAAATATTCTTTTGTAAAAATTTGCATGCAATAATTGAGTGAAAATTAAAAAATTAAAGAAGTGTTTTTATTCTTTCGCTGGTTTGCTGTTTTACACAAATAATCTGTTAACATTTTTAAGAACTTCATTTAACTTCAGCTGGCAATTAGCTATTTTGCATACTCCTGTGACATGTGTTGTAACATATTTTTACTTCAAAATCGTGTGATGTTTATTAAGTTTTTATTTTGGCTCCTCAATTCAATTGCTATTGCTTTTTGATTTTATTTCCTTGCTTTTTTATTTTATCATTCTTCAAATATTTTGTTTTGTTAGGAATTCAATTTTTCTTTTACTGCATTGTTAAAAAGCCTAAAAACTTCTTAATGTGTACCATTTTAATTTCAATTAAAATTCGCATTAAAATAGTTTACTTCTGTGATAGTATAATGCTGGTCAACTATAGCAGTTGCATTTGAATTTTCAGCTTGC
>NW_016232282.1:0-1209 GCF_001687245.7 Rhagoletis zephyria | reverse complement strand
TTTCGTTCAAATGCACTTTCATTCTGCACTTCGCAGATGCTATTTCATACTTTGGTAATACAAAACAAAACTTTGTGTTAAAANAAAAACGTTTCTTTGAAAACAATGTAAAATCGCACCCGGAAGAACCGAAAAGATTGAAAAATCATGATACTTTTTTCTTTCGTCTGGCGATTTTAAAACTGGTTCGGAACTATAGAATTTAGAACTAGTTCGGAACTATCGAAAAAGGGATGCAGCGGGGGGCAATTGAAACTTCCTAGGACATCGCCATGTTAAATTCGCCAGTTTTTTGTATGCAAAAGAGATTTATCGCGAACAAGAACTAGAGATTTTCCCCACAAGGTATGTTCAGTTTGTCATGGTTAAGTTACTGTAACACATAAAATGTTTTTTCTTTAATAAATGAAACACATTATTAAAAGGCTTACTGTTTTAATAAAATAGTATATTCATAAAAAAACCTCAAAAATTTAAACTGTTTAATTGTTTGAATCGGGAAGAATGTCACAACGCTCATTCCTTGCGCTGTGACAATAAAAGTGTTTGTTCCGCTCTCAACGCATATTGCGCTCTTAGCGCAATGTTACGATCTCAACGCATTATTGCACTATCAACGCTGTCAAAGAATTATTGCGCTGCCAACGCATTAATGCGCTACTGAGTTAGCAATTTGGTGTATCAGCGCACGTAACGCACCTTGAGCATGAGCGCAATAAGTCTGGGTTCAAACACGGAAACTCGAGTTTCTTATTATCGGCGATTTCTCTTTTGGTGTTGCCCTTAGCATTCACACACAGAAACTCTTTTGTACGCAATTGTTGTTGTCAGCTG
Source organism: Rhagoletis zephyria (assembly GCF_001687245.7). NCBI lineage: Eukaryota > Metazoa > Arthropoda > Insecta > Diptera > Tephritidae > Rhagoletis > Rhagoletis zephyria. The sequence goes on along the minus strand of NW_016232282.1, from coordinate 375 downwards.
TGAATCGCCAGCTTGAATTACTCAGACGAACGAGAGCACAAAGCGTGTTTCCCGGGTACGGGCGACCCGGTACCCGTCCCCTTTCCTCGTCGCTCTCTCCCCTACAAGCTTCGAGTTTCCACAACAAAAGTTTTCGTGTCNCGAGCGACTCGGTACCCGTCCCCTTTCCTCGTCGCTCTCTCCCCTACAAGCTTCGAGTTTCCACAACAAAAGTTTTCGTGTCTGAACGTCGACTAACGCAACGCTGCGTTGCGTTACATATCACTAACTCTGACGTCAGGATGTTTTTTTCAAAGGACTTTGAAATTTTAGAAACATTATTAAACCAAAAAATTATTTAAAAATTCAGTGCAATGTAGAATAACAATATGGTAC
>NW_016232281.1:0-1209 GCF_001687245.7 Rhagoletis zephyria | reverse complement strand
AAGAAGCATTGCCCTGTTCCTTGCTCCACTCCGCTTTTGCATGCAATTTAATTTTTTTTTTTGTACTGCCGTCTTTTGCTGCAGGCGGTGCCATTTTCTTAATGGTCTATTGGCTGCATGATTGCTTAGTAGTGGTAACTCCTTTACTTACATTGCAGTGAGCTACCGCTCGTCGTGCGCTTCTTCTTCTTTTTCTTCGTCTTCTCCTGCATTAAATTTCATATTCTTAGTTGGNTTTTATGGCACCGCCACTTGTGCGGGCGGAGTGGGGCTGCGTTGCTATTTTCAGTGAGAATTGTACATCGCTACCTTGGAGTATGCACTGTGTGCACTTATATATGTATGTACATAAGTGACTTTTCATAATTTGTTAGTAAATATTTTCTGATGGCGTCTACCTTTTTAACCTTTATGCAAACGAACTTTTCTGAAGCTGGACTACCCCTTTTCAGCTGAAAAAAATTTAGACCATGATCGGTCTAAAAAGCTGGGTGTTTTTTAAAAAGCTTTCATTTTGCTTGACCTCGTCCAAGCCCAGCGAATAGCCATGTTTGCGTGGTTGTTTCAAAGTAACAAATCTTTGAAGCCTGTCTCTTAATTCTAAACAGTCGCTTATGCGGATGTATTTAGAAGGTCCGTAACAGAGTTTCTGGTTGGTAATGGCACAGGAAACAAAAAGACTGCATAAAAGAAGGATGCAAGATGGCAAATGAGTTACCTAGAGTCCCAGATTCCACGGATCTCAGACCATTTGAAATAGCTTTCAGCTTCTTGGGAGGATTTATGAAAAGGTGGGAGGGAATGGGAGGGTCAACGCTTACTGAAGGATGACCGGGTCTTCTGCCATGAGCTCTCCATTCACGTAGATACGAGTGTCCTGCTCAATTAGGGAAGCATGCTTCTACGTACTTTGAAAGCTAAGAGCCAATCAGAACAATCATATCACTGCTAGTCACAGTCAAAATTTATAAAGGAGTCCCAAATCCTTCTCTGGATTTTGTCGCAATATTTTCTCATTAAGTAGACCTATGTACTAGTATATGGGCGCCCGGCCACAGTGACTTTGTGAGCAACTTCAGTCGAAGGTTTGGTGTGAGAGGTCCACTTGAGCTGACGTTAATGTTGTCTGTTCTGCTTTACTCTCTTTGACTAACTCAGTGAGAGGGGAGATAAGACATATAACAAAAATATTTATTGGTTTAAAAAGTA
>NW_016232280.1:0-1209 GCF_001687245.7 Rhagoletis zephyria | reverse complement strand
CTGAAGAGGCGACGATGGCACAGACTGACGTACACAGAAAACAATGCGCCCCCAAGATGCACCATCACCAACATCCTCGGCAAGAAAAAGAGAGAAAAGAGACGACAGAACTCTGCTTTAAATATTTCATATTGCTGCCAAGAGCAAGTTTTTAAAAATCGATACCTTTGCATTTCTTCCCATTTTTTGGTGCAAGTGACAGTTCTACAACTGCTGTTCTATTCTCATCACAGCCATTGGGCGATTTATATTACGCAGACTAATTTGTTTGCTGGCAGAGCAAATTGCTCCATTATTTGTTTCACTACTGTAGTGCTTGTTTTTCTCAGTGTGACAATGAAGACAAGACCGTGATAGACAGATCATTGATTGTCCTCGATTTATTTGCAAACTAAACAATTGGAAAAGAAGCGATTATTACAATCAAAGTGCCCTTCAAAGGTCACTTGAGATTGGCAATTCACTCGAATTTAAAATCGATGTCGTCCATCAATGGGGGAAAGAAAATAAATCGGCACTTTTTGCTGATGGCTATCCTCCCATCTGTAAATAATTTAAAGCCTTGTTTTCCTCTTCTCAATCGAGTCCTCCACTTATTAACACATTAGCAACAATCGGGAATGACGACGATAATGAGCAACATTGAATTCTCGCTGATTTTGCTGATTCCCTCCCTCTTATTTCGACCAGTGCACTTCGCATTGGCATTTGGACGAAGCGAGCGCAACCGTTTTGCATTGATGCATTTGCAAATTGATGCACACTGTGAGAGCTCACTGCCGAGCAATAGTTCTGCTTATCGAATAATGGCACGAATCATTACCACAAATCGCAGTCGCATCAGAGCAGTGAGCACTCACTGATCAGAGCAGAGCGCACTGGGTTCAACAGAGGAAGAGATGAAATTAATTTGCAAAATCAAATTAATACAAACTGGCAAATGGCAAATAAATGGTTTTGTTCGGTTTGGCACTGTTAATCTAGTCTGTCAATAGATTCGCTGCAGAAAACAGTGAGCAGTCAAGCGACAGCGGCGAGAGAATACGAGGGACAGAGCTTAGCAATCGGCCACTTGGAAACAGACACCAACACTGCCTTTAAAAATACACAATGCCCAGTGAAAGGAAAATGCAGTCTACAATTGGCACAACAAACACAACACACAATCGAGGCGCAATTCACTCTCAATATTTTAGTGAAATCAGCATT
>NW_016232277.1:0-1209 GCF_001687245.7 Rhagoletis zephyria | reverse complement strand
GATAACCACGCGGTCACAGGTATTGAGGTCAAAACGAAAAAATGTGTAGGGTATGCGTATCGAATTTTTCAAATCTGGGACACCTTAATGTAACATATTCCTATACTATGTAAGTATTTACATGTGTATAAATATAAAGGCGGTCCAAAAAAGTAAAGTCGTAATTTTAATGCTAGAATCGAATTTCAAACAAATCTCAAAACAAATTCTGGGACACCCTAATAAATATATTTATATACACATAAGGGTGGTTCAAAAAAGTAAAGTCGGAATTTTAATGCTCACTACCCCTAGAATTGTTCTGTACTGAAAAATATGGCCGTTTTTTGTTTAATCAAAAAATATTTATAGGCGCTCAAAATTTTCCATGCATTTTACATGGGGAAAAAAACAATTTTTCGTGGAAATGGTATAGAATTATCAAAATCAAAATATTTTTCGATCAAAGAACTAAGTTTATTTTCAAGAAACCGCCAATAATATTACCCAAATGTTTATTTAACCTAAATCCAAAAACGCCCATAAATCTAATGGGGAACCCATAAAAAATTGTTAGTTTTAAAAAATGGTAAAACACACAATTGGGTATTATTATTGGAAGTCCTTTGAAGAGAAACAGGGCGTTCTGATCGAAAACGTATTTTTCCCCCAAATAAGATACACGAAAAATTTTAGGCGCTTTGGGCGCCCTCTAAATATTTTTTGATTTCGAAAAAAAAACAGGGGTAAACGTTTTTGGATATAGAACAATCGTAGTGGGTGAGAGCATTAAGATTCGGACTTTACCTTTTCACATGCATTTTTCGACCACCCTAATATACATAGATACCTATATTTTTATGTACTATACGGTAAAACTCAGTAGAATAGGTTCAGAGCNGAAAAAGGTGAGAAATGTGCTAAAATTTAAATATTAATGGTATTCACCAAATTGACCAAGTGGCCTGGCACTCAGGTAAAGGAGCAGATTAGCTCAAGCAACAGTCGTTTCAACAATCGTTGCTTGACCTAATCTGCTCTTTCGTCAGAGTGCCAGGCACTTTGCTCAATTTGGAGAATACCGCTATTATAAGCTTGTTAGTAGGAGATGAAAGACAAAGAACTGCTGTTAAGATGGCAATCATAAACTCAGTTGCAATTTCGATGGTACAAGTGCAAACAAATACCCGGATGTTTTTCTCGTACTTAGAGAACACAAAAGTTAAAATT
>NW_016232276.1:0-1209 GCF_001687245.7 Rhagoletis zephyria | reverse complement strand
ATCGATTTTGCTATCGAAATTTTTGTCGAATTTGTCATCGATTTTGTTATCGGTTTTGTGATCGATATTTTGTTGGATACTACTATCGATTTTGTTATCGATAGAGTATAAAGGTAGAAATGATGATAAAGGAAAACAGAATAACATAAATGTAATTAGAACGAACAGGGGTAGAGGTAGGGATATAGATAGAAAAAAGACAAAAAATATAACCTTAAGCAAAACCAGATGTATGTTTGCACGTACGTATGTATGTATATTGGTTATGAGACATGATAGATATGTTACGTAAGTTTTACTTCTCCAGTGTGGCCCAGGCGCACTTACTTTTTTTGTTGTTTTTTATTCAGTTTTATAAATATTCAATTATTTTCCGTTAGATTTCAATGCAACTTTTCAAGTCTTATTAAGTCAATTACTTGAAAAAATAACTTAAGGTGAACCTAAGTTGACATCAATTATAATTATACACCCAAAAGAAATCGCCTTTTGACGTTTAAACTCCATAAACTTCAAACCAAACAATGAAACCACGTCAAGCATTGATTACAGGCCTTTGTTGGAATTTTTCTTCGCTCTGTTTTTGGCTACTCTAACAGCTTAGCTGCATGTGTACATACAGTGACTCACACAAGTGTTCAAGTGTTGTTTTTTTTTTAATATTCACATAGTTTTACAAGTTAAATATTTTTTGTTATTTTTCTATAATAATATTGTCCAAGCTTTAGCCAGAATTATATAAATCAGAATTTCAAACGTCATACAAAATGTAGGAAAATTCACAAAATTTTCATTAAAATTTCGAGCTCTTTAACTTGAACCTTTACGACATTTTTGCGTATGCAGCTTTATAGCCCATATAATTTTAGCCTCATGAAGTGCATGTTTCAAGCGACTAAGAAACCGCGTCCATTAAAAAAAATTTTTTTTGGCGACTACTTTTTCGTTTCTTTATTTTTTGTTTGCGAATTTTGTTGGGAACGGTCTACCGCATTTTATTTCACAAGATATTGAGTTTGAAACTCCGATTTATATGGTTTTGGCTTGGACAATATTTTTATAGAAAAATAACAAAAAAAAAAATTTAACTTGAAAAACTTTTATTGTCAATATTAAAAAAAAATCAAAACGTCAAGTGTGCACACTGTATTTATCTCTTCCACTTTTTGTATTTATTAAGAGTTTTAATTTTTATTTCGACAGCAGGCT
>NW_016232275.1:0-1209 GCF_001687245.7 Rhagoletis zephyria | reverse complement strand
ATCAGTCCTTGTAGCGGTCTGGTAATAGTACCCGAAAATCGGTAGCTAATAGTTTTTTCTAAAATGTTGAATAAAAACTCGTTAATTTACTTTCTTTTTTTTTTGTTTATTTGGCTAAAATCTTAAATGTTTATCTTCAGGAAAATTACAAAAAATAAAAATCACGTTTCTGAACAGGTACACGGCTGAGGGGTCATACCTACTACCCGGTAGATAATTTCAGGAGCTAAAATCTCTTCCAAAAAGGCCTTTCTGAAAGTCATTCCTTTCTGTTTTGTATGGTGTGGCACACATTGAAAGGCTTCTGCTTTCGCTACCCAAAGAAGAGCTTCCAGAAGAACTTTTGGAGAAGTCAAGATAAATTTGTTATTTTATGATTAAAAAAAATTATCTAAAAGTAGAACGTTTCTTAAGACACATCACCATCAATAATGCAGCTCTACGGATTGTGCCACAAAATCGCATTGCTTATGATATCAGGAATTACTTCAAAATAATGCAACGCCAGAACCAAAGCAAGTGTAGTTATAAGAAATGTAGTGTTGGCACCATATTCACTTCGTTTTTAATTCGGATGATAAGCGTCCTGGTCGATGGGTTGAGGCTTATGGCAGCCCTAACGTACATGCATACGTACACTAAGTACTATCACACAAACGTATTTGTTTTCGTTTTTGCGGCAAACGTTTATTGTTCTGCATCGCCATTTATGATGGTTACCACTATTTTATGCGCGCTTAGAAGCCTACAAACACAATTTTAAATACATACATACATACATTTCGCTTTCGCATATGTATATGTAAATAGGCACGTGCAAACATATATACATATATGCATATGTAGGCATTTGTACTAAGGTATATTTATAAGAGTATGTGAGCATATGTGGTCTATTTTGTGGCATGTTGTTGCTCATTTGCTTATAATGGCAGTTGTTATTATTATTTTGCATAGCGCACAGCGCACAGCGCAGCACAACAATCGTAAATACTCATATAACGTGCAAGCACACATATAAACATACAAACATACTTTTCTATTTAACATTTGTATATTTTACGGATGTACATACATACATATGTATGAATATGCCACACTTGCCACATGCCACATTAGTTGGCATAACGTGCACAGCAACTTATCTAAATATGCGTATATACATATGTAAGGACATAAGCATAAGTTAGTGTAGAGTTAAGTTCACAA
>NW_016232274.1:0-1209 GCF_001687245.7 Rhagoletis zephyria | reverse complement strand
ACATAAAATACATGTTTTATTTGCGTTAAAAATTCATTTAAAAACAATACTAACAAAAATATAACGATGGAAATTTATGTCACGGGACGCTACGTCACGAAAATTAATTTAAATCAGTAAACATGTGCTAGGATTTTTTTCTTTTTTTATGTACCGTTCAATCTGCAGGTGGATTTGAATAAAAAACGGTTTTCGGTGACTAAGAATTAAATTCAGATAAGTATTTTGATTTGCGGGAATAGTCAGTTCCATTATATCAACATTACAAGATTAAACCAAGGCACATCGAACAGGTGGTACCAATAGATCAGCTCTTTTAATTATTATTTTTTTTTTCAAATTATTTGGTCTCTAAATTGGAAAATCTGTGAAACCTTTTTCATAGAATTTAATTTTTTTTTTTAATTTTTGTCTAGGGACAAATCATTCATTATGCCTCTATTTAGAAAAGAAATAAATAAGTACAAATTCAAAACAAAAAATAAGAAATTGTACAATTTAAAACAAAAAAAAGGGGCCTGATGGCTTGTAGTGTAGGGTAGAAAGTCTTCAATTTTTCATAACAAACTGCTTTTTCTGAGACATGAATGCGCTAGCTATTCGAGGTTTTTTGCTTGCATTACAAATACTCCCTAATTATTGTATGGAAATGAAATAAAACTGAGACGTGCTGAGCCATAACATTTACCAGCGAACATTTTCATCAAATTGTACTCTTTCAAACATATTTGATGGTGATTCTGTTGCAGAAAAAGTCTAAATTTGGTCGATTGAGAAATAAAAATAATATAAAATTTTCGTAAAATAATGCTTTTATGCGGAAGCTCTCGCATTCTATCGACCCGTATAATTAACACTTTTTTAAATAAATAAAATTCTGCGTTGAATTTTTTTTCAACTATTGCACTAAGCTTAGCCATAACACAATTTTATGTACATTGCCACTCAAGGCCTTTGTGTCTGAATTTACGGAAGAGTAAAAATACTAAATTTACAAGCCAGAACAGTTCAACAATTTTAAAACAATAATAATTGTGACTAAAATAATAGCACTGCAACATAAAACGCATCATGAGCACGTCTGCCGAGGTAAAATAAAATAATTGAAGAAAGAAAGCTAAAAACGAAAAATACATAATCGTGGAGAAAACTAAACGCAGTTGCTATATTTGAGATGCAATCCATTCAGATATTTAAGACAATACCTGA
>NW_016232272.1:0-1209 GCF_001687245.7 Rhagoletis zephyria | reverse complement strand
GATTGTTGATTTCTCACTTTTTTGGAACTTTTATGTTATTTTATCTTCATATTACTTACCCTGATGTACTCGGCAGCTCTGGAGAAGACTCAGAGTTGTATGGAAAATAATATTAATTCAATTTTAGAAAACAGGCTAAAACAATTAAAAGAAGGTTGACTTTAATATTGAACCAAAAGTAAAAAGAAAATGGTGTTATTAAAGCCCCCACAAGGGTACTTACATGTTTATGTACCTTAACAAACTTCCTTATTTATATATTGTTTATTTTTTTATTTTTTTAGAAAGAATTTTAATAAACTAGTTAAACGAGTTAAAGTGATATTCATTCAAACGCTTAACAATTGTAGGCCAAGTCTTTGAAATTTTTAATAAAACTTTTGAAAAAGGCAAAAATGCTATGTAAACTGGTAACTAGAACATAGAAAACTTACACCGGCAGTTGGACGGATTAGGGAACTATGAGGAATGTTTTACCAAAATGTTTACAAAAAAAGTGGTCTACTTAAGCGAGCTACGTGGTTAAGTAGGTATATACTCTTCCGCCATTTGAAAAGCGCACCCTTTTAATCCTTAGTATTTACACTTTTTCTGTCTACCAAAAAATTTTGCCCTTTCATTGCCCCTTTGAACAAACGCTAAAGACAAGGCAATGAAAAGGCAACATTTTTTGTAGAAACGAAAACGCCATAAAATACATATACTTAATACTTACCTATTTCGGATATTCGGGGCCCTTCTAAAAGGGACTCATTTTTAAGCTCATAATGAAAGTTACGACTCAGAATTCTGAGACTTTTCTGACTCTAAAATAGTATTTGTGTCTGGAAATTCAAAAAAAAAATATTTTCAGACTATGAAAAAGCAATTGTATGCTTTCTGTCCAATACCATCGCTGTAGATTATCGCTAGAAGATTTTTGTTTCACCACACCACCACATACAGCGTTGCGTCGTATAGCCCCATTGCTGTATCAATTTTCTTTTATAAGAAATAAACCTCTTATGCCAATTTTTTTTTTTTTTTTTTTTGTTAATACTGAATTCTTTTTATTGAATATTTTTTCCGGTCGCCATTGATCTCATTTTGTATTTATTGAAAATGAAGAAAGAATTTTAGCTGTCATTCAAAATTTATTTAAATAAGTCTAATCAAAAATTCATACATATTTTATGCTGTAAAATTTAAATAAATAAAAGTAAATTGGTA
>NW_016232271.1:0-1209 GCF_001687245.7 Rhagoletis zephyria | reverse complement strand
TTGCTATACTTGTGGAATGAAACGTCATAGAATTCTGCTTCAATTTCTAATTAAAAATACTGCACCGGATCTGCTGATGCCAAGTTTAGAGCAGTCTGCAGGAGATTCTTGCTCCGAAGAATAAGCGAAGCTAAGGTACGGTGCAACGTATTGTGTTTGCCCTATGCTATTCATCCTGCCAGTAAGCATTGAGTTTCGTTGCGGTTAATAGAGCAATCTACCTGGCCACTGCCTGGGGATGTCATATATTTCGTACTCTGCTTCTCTTGCTGGGTTACTCAGCTCCAAGCTTAAAATTAGTCCAGTCCAGAACACGAACAGGAATACGTTGATGAATATAAAAAGCATTACCATTATAACTACCATTACCATTCCCATCACAATTAGCGTTGCCATTAAGCATTGGCATTACCATTACCAATACCATTGCATTAACATTATCATAACCATTACAATTATTGTGTCGTACGATGACAGATACGAATACGAAAATTAATACTAACACCCCTATTGTGAGTGTCGACTAGCAAATAGTAGATAAACGACTGTTAGTCGATTATTGATTATCCGTGGTATTTCCAAAGTGGTTTTCTCATTCAATAAGTTAGTGAGAATAGTTTACAGTCGCTCATCTTTCTACAAAAATAAAAGGAAGAAGGATGAGCGATTAAAAACTATTCGCAGTCGCTTTTTTTTGGTTTTGGTTTTTTGGCACATAAATAAATAAAGAAAAAATGGGTATTTTTATTTGTTAACAAGCACAATTATCTGTAGGCCCAATAAACACTTTGTTTTAGCGGTTTAGAACCAAAAGGCCTGTGGTATGTCATTTGAGTAGGATTCTAGGGCTCGTGAAGAAATATTTGTTGTCATGCGCTCTTTCTTCCGACACTGGAGGCTTTGTTTACACAGCTTGGATAAAAAACACTTCCTTCGTTTAGTAAAAACCAAACAATGGCAAAGTTATGCAACTCGTTTAAGGTACACAGTGCACCTCAACGTGTTTAAATGAACCGCATGTTTTTAGGGCGATTATTATGTATTTTTTTACTATAAGTTACATGTTTTATCATGCCTAGAACACACATAAATGTATGTATGTTCATTAGGGTGGTCCTTAAAAATGAAATGAACGCAACCGTGAGCGCTTAAGACGGTTAAGCCGTCTCGCACAGGAGGCAAAATACAGATTCCTCTAAAGAGACTCAA
>NW_016232270.1:0-1209 GCF_001687245.7 Rhagoletis zephyria | reverse complement strand
AAACCTGCTATATCTTTTTAGTTTGTCTTTTCGAGAGTTTACTAAAAAAGCCCTTCTTTTTACTTCCAAAGATGATGAGGGCATTCTTTACGGCCTCAATCAGTGCCAGGCTCGGTACGCCATCGTCTCGCAGGAGCTGCTCGCTCGGCTCGCCCGCATCGCCCCCTCCATCAGNTGACGTACATTCCCAACCAGCTGACGCCCCCTTCTGACGATCCTCAGGTGGCCGCCAATCTGAACAGCCTAAAATCTTGTGGTTTCACCCTCCAGAAGTACGACGAGGTGCAGGAGGCGGGCAAGAAGCTTCCTCCAGCGCCCTTTCCCGCCTCCAAGCCGGAGGACATTGCGCTGATCATGGTATGAAGCTTTTTTTTGATTTGGTTTTTATGTTTTTGTTGATTATTTTGTTTTTTTATTACATTAGTACACCAGCGGTACGACCGGAAACCCGAAGGGCGTGATGCTGACGACGAAAAACCTGCTCAGCGGCCACAAAAACCTGATCGCCTTTGATGAGGAGCTCCAACAGGTGGCCGGAACGTCCATTCTGAACAGCCGGTAGGCGGCGCCAAGTGTTGCTGTCAAAAAGTGTTTTGTAAAATGTTTTCAAAATTTTCTTTTTTTAATTTTTAGTTACCCGGCCTACCTTCCGATGGCCCACCTCTACGGTTTTGTCATCAACCACGGCCTTTTTGTTTCCAAGGCGCGAATTGGCCTCTGTTCGCCGCTGACGATGCTGGAGAGCAGCCCGGGAAACGTTCCCGGCCAGGTGGCCGATTTCGCCCTCATCAAGCCCAACTTTATCGGCGGCGTTCCGCTGGTCCTCGACCGAATCCTCAAGGAAATCTACCGAAAGCTGGAGGCTCGGAACGCCTTTGCCCCGCTGCTCTTCACCTACCTGATGGACTACAAGATACGGTGGACATCTCGAGGCTACGACACGCCCATCATCAACAAGGTCATCTGTCAGCGGATCAACGATCAGTTTGGCGGGCAGTTGCAGACGATCATCTGCGGCTCGGCGGCGCTGAATGAGCGAACGCAGGCGTACATTCAGGCGGCCCTCAATCTGAAGCTGATTCAGGGCTACGGAAGTAAGAAAGCTACGAAATAGTTTTACAATTTTGAGTCAAAGTCTGACGCTTAAACTTTTCAATTTCTTAAAAGGCACTGAAATGACCGCCGCCTCTCACCTGATGGCGCCCAGCG
>NW_016232269.1:0-1209 GCF_001687245.7 Rhagoletis zephyria | reverse complement strand
TTTTTTTTTTAATCTTACGACAAAAGCCACACTGTATTCCATTCGAGCTGCTAACAGCGCCAACCACAATTTAATAAAAGTGTCAACTTCATGAATTTATGATGCTAATTAAATAAAATCGCATTATGCATGCTGCTGCTGCACTGTTGTTATTTATTTGTTGTTTTTGTTTACTTACATAAGTACATATGTATGTACATACCGGATGAGCGGTAGGCGCATGGAAAAATATAATTAAACACTCCTTCGTTGAGTATCTATGTATGCTGCAGCTAAAGTTACTCATACGCCTAGGTGCAGTAGAAAATTTTAATTTCCGTGAAAAATAAATGCAGGAATGCAAAACTTTAAAAACCCACAGCATCTAAAGCATTATAATAAATTTATTCAGAGTAGGGCTAATGCATTTGTGTGCATTTAGCACACCGCAAGCATTAATAAATAAATTTGGACTTTGTACCCGGCTCAGTTATTTATGTCTATAAACCAGTGTGTCCGGGAGCAATTGGCAAAAGTTGAAAAAAAAGCAAAAAGCTCAAGAACTCGTTTATATCTTATATCCTAAGTGTGTTGAATTATAAGCAAACATGCTTACATATCCTGTATACTGAAATTCATTTAGCCTTATAAAATTGAATTGAATAAGGTATCTACAAATGCGAGTACAATTTATTTGTTTTTTCTTACAAAATCGTTCATGTCCGTTGGTTGCCAATTTGTTTCTTTTAATATTTGCCATACTGATTTTTTATTAACATTCGGTTTGAGGGCGTATATGTTTGTGTATTTTTGTAAAGTAGGGTGGTCCTTAAAACATCAGCATCATAGGGCACCTCTTTATTTTATTCTACGCACAAAACAAAGACATTAACAAAAGTTTAGAAATAAAAGAAAAAAATAAAATATTTAGTGGCCGCTAGGGGATTTTGAGAAATGATTTTTTTTTTAAACCGCAAAAATTCGACACAATTTCTGCATTGACCAGCAACAACTCAGCGAGTTTATGAATTTCTACACAAAAAATTTTAAACAATATTTCAAATTTATCAGATTTCATCTCAGCATTTTTTAGAATTCTTGCGATTTAAAAAAGTTTAAATATTTTCAAAATTTTAGAATTCCGAAATTTTAGTGGTTATCTTTACTTAATTTTTTTATTGTCTACTAGCCAATGCCCGCTTACTTCGCGGCGCCTAATAAGAGCTTTTG
>NW_016232268.1:0-1209 GCF_001687245.7 Rhagoletis zephyria | reverse complement strand
TTTAATGTTCGGCTCCGCCCGAACTTAGACTTTCTTACTTGTTTTATGCTGCTTTTTGTTCATTCATTGTTTGTTTTGTAGTTTTGCTGCTGTTGCATATTGTTGTTTATTGTTTGCACGCCGCTTTTTTTCAATTACGCACGTTTTGTTTGTAAACAAAAGCAAAAAGAAAAAGTATTTAAAAAATACAAAAGTAAGCAAGCGAATATACTAAGCCGCCAATGACTTCAACATAAAAGTTCAACTAAATTTTAATGCATTTCTGTGTATTATGCGTCGGCGGAGCATAAAAGCGTGGCGCTTTTGTCAAGGTTGGTATGCCAGTTAAAAATAATTATAATTATTCGTGTTTTATTTCTCTGAAAGTTGTTTCTTCGGCTATGATGCACAATTTAACACCTTTCTAATTGCGATTGCAGTCTTTTGTTGTTGAAACAGTGAAAGAAATTTAAAACTGTATACAGTGTAAGAGCATTTTCGGTTAAGTGTATCTAACATTTGACAAAAGTTACCGAAAGTTAATGAAATTTATCAAGTTATCGATATATTTATTGAATTATCATTATTTATAGACCTAACGAAATTTATCGAGTTATCGTAATGCATCAAGTTCTTTTAATTTATCGAGCTATCGATAATTATTGATTTACTTTGTCAGTTTATTGAATCGAAGTTTTTGGCATCTTCAAAATATACGAGTTATCGAAATTTCAAAGTTATATAAGTTTATCGAGTTATCCCTGCTTACTGCATTTTCATCTAGTTATCAGAGTGTAACGAGTTATCGAAACTTGTCAATAGCTTTCGAAAAATGTGCAGCTATGAAAATTAACCGAGTTATGGAAATTTATATTGGTATCCAAAGTTTATCGAGTTATCGGTTTGTGTCGATATATATACATTTTTGAGTTATCGAAATTTATCTAAATTAAAGAAACGAGCCGAGATTTTTGTTGAGTTATCGGAAATTCATACAATTGCCGATAAGTATCAAATTATCGAAATTTATCGACAAACTGGAATGTATCAGGTCAATTCCGAATTGTGCCAAAGACCTCAAAAAAAAAATAATAATTGTAGGCACGTTTTAGTTCCAAAGCAGGAGCAAGTAATTTTATACCTTGTACCTCTCCAAGGCTCTTAAAAAACTAGAGAAACGGTCGAATTTCGTATAATTAGATTAGACAGGTGGAAACGAGGTTCGGACAT
>NW_016232267.1:0-1209 GCF_001687245.7 Rhagoletis zephyria | reverse complement strand
ATAAAAATTACAAATAAAAATTTATTTTCAAATTTGATTCTTGGTGAAAAAAGAAATCGATTGACATGTATCACTTAGTTGTAGAACACTTCCCTCATAGTGAATTTTTCAATAACATTTTTCATGAATAACTGTTATGTTCGGTCCCTGGTTTGTACTCGACTGCAATAATTCATATATTTCATGTGAAAGTACGAGTATTTATGCTCCAATTGAAAGATTGTTGAACTCGTCAAATCCGTAGACTGAGATCACTAAGAGATATAAGCAATCATACATACAAACATACGCAAAATATTTTTATAACATCCCACTATCAAAGGCTATTGATAGAATGCATAGTAATACAAACACACATGCATTATATGTACATAAACATCTTTGGTCTGCATATATGTATTGCAACAAATTAAGCCAGGAATGCACTAATCTACGCTTGAAGATCTGCTCGACACTTTACCACATTCAATTCGTCTTCGAAACGAGGTTTCTAATTTCAGCAGATAAATACGCATGAACGCATACAAATGAGCGTTCTGCATTGAAATAAGAGGAGCTAAATGCTTGGAATTATGTACGCGCTGCCGGAGACTTTAGTTGAGTGAAACAATCTAAGGCAGGCATACTAGTATGTATGTACATGTGAATATATATGTACGCATTCTTATATATGTCTTCATATGTATACTATAAGTTGGCACAAATGAAAGTGAATTGAATGAATGCATTCCCTGCCTGCATTCAATGCAATCAAGCTGCAGCAGCATAGAAGCTGAAATATAGATATGTATGTATGTATGTATATACATAGCAGTGCTAGCGATATTGCTATGTATGTGCCTCCTGAAACAGAATTGTGGACAATTGTTCAATTTAGTGAAGAATGCGTCTAAGCATCACTTAAAAACACATTATTCAATTTAAAGGAAGCGTATCTCAAAGCATTATGTTCTCCCACCGACCAGACTTCTTGGTACTTCACGTCATATAATACATATGTATGCATGTATCTATATGCACATACTTATGTAGATCGGAATTGGAAGTCAGAGCACTTAAATATATTTTGCTATTTAAAGTAGTGACGCCCCTTACGCTGATGATTCTAAGTTATCGATGCGTTGTACCAAGTTAAGAGAAAATTTGGCAGATAGTTCCATGAGAGAGCTGAAAAAGTGTCTACCTAGAAAGCCCGCTCTGCCCTTAGCT
>NW_016232265.1:916-1209 GCF_001687245.7 Rhagoletis zephyria | reverse complement strand
TCTGCAACTAAACTACTATTCCACGGGTATGTGCAATCCCCATCTCGCCGGCTTAGGCTATTTAAAAATTTATAGAAAAAAAATTTCGAATTCGGGTTTTTCGACTTACGACGGTTATTTGCTTATGACCACAGATTTATACGTTATCACATGTACATATATACATACATGCTTGGCGTAACGTAATTTAAATGGAAGCCAAACTGTGCCTAAAATCTTTTTTGTTGTGAGTGAAACAAGAAAATAGAAATGCAGCAATGTTTACAAGCAAGCAACGATTTCGAAGCTGAAAA
>NW_016232265.1:0-800 GCF_001687245.7 Rhagoletis zephyria | reverse complement strand
CGGTTAAGAGAGTCAGAGATCAAATGCCGAAAGCAATGAATTGCGGTTTAATGCAATAATGTAGTTAAAATAAACAAATTTATTAACGCTGCATGTAAAACAATTTTTGAAAGTTTTTACGCTTAAAATTTTATTTCAACTTTATAAGTACATACATATGTACACTTGTTTGAATGTACAGTTGTCCTCAAGTAATTAAGCCAGCGACATATTGACCAGTTTTGGCTGTTCTTCTTTTGTTTATTTGATGTTTGTTAACTTTTTATATGTAAATATCTAGCTAATATGTATATGTATAACAAAACCATATATGTATATACATACATAAAAAAATTATAAAAATTACACGGTTCAACAAACACACACGGAACTGAACTCATTGATTTTTTTATGCTGATTTTAAGTGCATTTACTAATTTTTTTTTAGTACGTCCAGTTTTTGAGAGAAAACAGCTGCGGTCAATAAGAGAGTAGCAAAAATCAACTTATGTTTATTTGTCTATAAATATAGTTCGATACGTGATACAATAAACAACTTTTTGATTAAAAATCAGATTTTTTACAATTGCTCAAATGTGAAAATTTCGAAGCGGCGTTAATAAATATTATAAATAAAAAAGTTGTATTAACCTTTACCTTTTAAAAATAATTTATATCATATCGTAAAAATGTTTAAATTTCACATTAAATTCGATAACCGCTCGCCAAAAACATTATTTTTAGATCGATAAAATTTTAGTGAACATATTTTAAAATTTTTTTAGTGTCCTTATGTCATCTGATTATTTCACAATATGTAT
>NW_016232264.1:0-1209 GCF_001687245.7 Rhagoletis zephyria | reverse complement strand
CTACACACTGCGCACCGCAATTACCACACAAAGACATCGTAAGAAAACTCAAGACATCGTAAGGGGGCATGTGGGCACACCCAACATATTTAGTGTTATTCTATAGGCCAATACCTTTCAAACGATACCTTATACATTGAGTTCCGGCTACTAGTTGGAAAGATATAGAGCTAAATGTGTTTTGGTTCGTGTCTCCACTACGAGATGCTTTGGCATGTATGTGACGTCTGTACGTACCTTCATTTAATTTTTTTCAAACTTTCAGGAATTAAAGTGCACTAAAAACTAAGAAGGTTTTGTTCCAGGATGTTTTGATTCGTATTGCTGTGTGGGCGTGGCTGCTGCCTGAAATTCGAAAAAAATCAATTTTATAAACTACCACTGAGGCCGCACTACTCAATCCATGTCAGTGGCGTAGCCAGGATTTGGCGAAGGGGGGGAATTAAAAAAAATTTGCATCGATAACTTAAAGTTGTGATACACAATGGCTAGAGGCGTCGCACTATAGGCAAAACACGAGTTTTTTTTCAAAATCGTAGATCTTCGCTTAGAAAAGAGATAATGGAATGAAAATTTTTTGTTATTAATTCAAAAGTAAATAATTGTAGTTTAATGACGAAGGGGGGATCTATCCCCCATATCCACCCCTGGCTACGCCACTGATCCATGTCATTAATGTGGATATAAGTAGAAGGGTCTTCAAACAAGCTATCTAACGCTATCTTTTGTGTTTATAAAATATAAATATGTCATAACGTTATCGCCTGAAAACTAAAAATCGGGCTGCTGAAAATATACATATCGGGCATTTTCTCAAAAACTGGTCAGTCGATTTTATTCTAGGTTGCCACAAGTCTAGCCCAAAACCTTAGCTTTCATCTGCTATATAGCTTATATCTGGGAAAACTGTTGTGGTGGAGATATTGCTATTCAAATTGAAAAAATGTCGCTCCAAAAAGGGTCAAATGGTTAAAAATTAACATATTCATCTCCTTTCGTTACTTTAAGGTATAAAAATAACATACCCAGTTCCCCGAAAAGGAGGATGGTTCCGTGCGCAGAAGTGGAAAACTTTTGACTGCCATTCACCTGGGAGTGGCCAGAAGCGATTCTTGNCCTTTCGTTACTTTAAGGTATAAAAATAACATACCCAGTTCCCCGAAAAGGAGGATGGTTCCGTGCGCAGAAGTGGAAAACTTTTGACTGCCA
>NW_016232263.1:0-1209 GCF_001687245.7 Rhagoletis zephyria | reverse complement strand
AACGGCTGGCTGCCCTGGCAGAACATGAAGGGCCGGACGAAGATGACCAAGTACGCGCGCATCGCCGAGAAGAAGCTCTCCACGCCGATTGCGCAGCTGTGCGCCGGCCTGCCGGTGCAGTTTGCCTCGTACATGCACTACGTGCGGACGCTCACTTTTGACCAGACGCCCGACTATCGCTACCTGCGCAACCTCTTTCGCTGTCTCTTCTTCAACGAGTGCGAGGCCTATGACAACGTCTACGACTGGACGCCACTGAACTCGAGCAGCGTAAGTGTGAAAGCTTCTACTTTGGATGTTTCGCCATTTTATTTTTTCTTTTTTGTCACTTTTTTTTAGGAGTACGACGAAGAGCAGCAGCAGCAGGGGGTGGCCAAGGTGGAGTGCAAGGCTAATGTGGTGGAGGCCGTTGGCTCGCCCTGGACGGCGCCGAGTAGGCCGCCGATGTACTTTAGTCCTGGTGGTTGTGGCCAAAATGGTGGCGGCAATTACGGCGGCAATGGCAACCCCTTTGCCTCGCCGGTTCGCCTCAAGCCCTCGGCGCCATTCGGGCAGACGCGATGGTACAATCATCGAGGAGGAGGAGGTGAAGGTAATAATGGCCCCAACATGATTACGCCCTCTCCAGCGGCCCATCCCTACTCACTTCGCCGTCGCATGCTTCCTGACCTCTACCTACTGCCGACACGGGTCGCCGTGGAGAACCTCAATGCCGCCGTGGATGTTTCCAGTCGGATCGAGCAGTTCAACAATAACTTCAACAATAACAACAACAACAACAACAACAACGTCAACAACGGCGGTCACAGCCGAAACATGGTGGATGTCTATGCTCTGTGAAGACCCTTTCGGAGAAGACTGTTGCCCACCCTTTATCTAAGAAGAAGAAGAAGAAGAAGATTGAAGTGAATTCTGTCAACTGTAAGTAGTTCAACACATGTTCACATGCATCACACCACAAGAATGTGTCTTCCTCCTCCTCCTCCTCTCTCCCTCCCTTCAATTTCTGTTCTCCCAAAGTTGGCCGAGCCTGCTGATCATGAAGAAGAAAAAGAGTCTGCTCTCGCCACTAAGAACTTCATCTTCTCTATCTCCTCTCTATCCAATCTCTACTCTCTTCTCTCCAACACACTCTCTCACATCTACCCGAATTGTTAAGTTTGTAGTGCACGAGTCCCCAGTGAAGTGGATGAAATGCGGGCGGTCAGG
>NW_016232262.1:0-1209 GCF_001687245.7 Rhagoletis zephyria | reverse complement strand
GTACTTCCGTCCAGGCATGCTCCTGGTAGACTGCAAAGATGAGGGCACGGCCTAATGGCTAGAGGAGGTTACACCGAAATTAGGTAGCTGGAAGGGGGCCGGCTGTGCGTGAAACGGGGAGATGATATCCCACCCATGTACAACATGACCATCTTCCTGCCGAGAAGTGCGGACAAACCGTCAGAATATGCGTTAGGGCTGCTGAGGGCGCAAAACGGGGGTCTCGACACCCCAGCGTGGCGCGTAATCTCAAGCAGCATAGAGGACAACGGCCTGCGTTTGAACGTCGGCATTGATGAGGACTCTTTTAGCAATGTCCGAAGGGCAGGGTACAAGCTGAACTACAGGTTCAGTTTTGTCACCATGCGGCCTTGGCGACCGAAGGCTCCGGAAGAGAAGGAGGGAGGCGAGGAAGCTATGCAGGTGGATGGAAGTCTGCCGGCTGTAGCAACCTCACAGGCAACCACGTCAGGGAAGGGCGCGCGGTCCTCTGAGCCGACATCTCTGGCCCAATCTTCCGACGAACGAGGTACCAATGTGCGAGACACAGCAGCTATTATACAGGGGAAAGTCCCCTCTACGCAGGAGCTGCTCGAGGGTATTGATTTGAGGAGGCTAGAGCTTGACAGGGGAAGCGAGAGCGAACTAAGGCTCTCGGACCTGGATGAGCAATTATGAGGCACCCACCGCCCTTGTCAGTAGCCCAGATCAACCTGCACCACGCGGTTGCGGCCTCGGCTGTAATTGTGAGCAGGTTTTCTACGGACGATCTGGGCATAGTACTGATTCAGGAGCCGTGGACATACAGGGCCCAGGTAAGGGGCCTCAAAGGAACACATAGTAAGGTAATATGGGACCTCTCCGTTGAGAGGCCTAGAGCATGTGTAATGGTCAGGAATGATATCGATTTTTTCTGCATTACAGAGTTTTTAAGCCAGGATCTGGTAGCAGTACAAGCGACGCTTTGGGTGGAAGGAAGACCCAGGGACATAGTGTTTGCTGCCGCATACTTTCCGGGGGATAACCACAGCATTCCCCCTGCAGAGGTACAAGACCTGGTGGAGCATTGCAGAAGAGCCCGACTTCCTTTAATCCTCGGTTCCGATGCGAATGCCCACCACGTTGAGTGGGGCAGCACCGACATCAACAAAGTCAACAAAGGGTGAGTCCTTACTTGAGTACATTCTAAGTGAAGATCTGTATATAAAC
>NW_016232259.1:0-1209 GCF_001687245.7 Rhagoletis zephyria | reverse complement strand
GTATACGCGAATATGCCCGCCGGGCAGGCGCCGCCCAGGGCTGCTTTAGTGCATTGTTTTTTACCTTTAAGAGATATTACAACGGCTCAGTCCTATCAAATTTCTTATCCGTGTCAAATTACACATGAGTCATGACTACCAAATTGCGCATCCCTATCCAATTTCTCGCGCCGATCTTAAGAATACATTTGTCAGAAAATATGTATCCCTTGAATTAATAAAAACAAACATAAGGAAAAAATCGGAAGTTAAAACCATACATTAAATAATAAGTTGGCAAAGAACTCATAAAAAATCAAGTTGGTCAGCAAAAGATATTTTTTTATTACAACTGAAATTGAAAGTTAAACACGTACATAGTTATGTATGTATATCATGTAATGACAGTTTTTATGAAATATTTTATAACTTATAAATGTTGAAAACGTGATGTATGTTCTGTAAGAAACACCGCCTACCAATGTCTTCTAATTCCTGGGGGAGATTCTGTAACCAGTTAGCGACAATTTTCGGATCGCAATCGCACTTAATGATGCATGATATGAATGTTGTTGTATCAAAAAGTGCGATAGCGATCCCAATAAAACTCTATAACTGGTTACAGAATCTCCCTCCTAGGCAATGTTTGGCACATAAGGAATATACCGATGTTGCGTTTCTGTATGATTTTTGCACGGTAATTATGGTATAATAGTATTGCATTATCTCCTTATGAAACCAAAATGGGGAGCATTTCTTAAGGAATGTCTGGCTTATTTTTGAGTCCCAAGTGCCCTCCCAAAGTTTGATCATTAAATTTCTGAACACCCTGTATATACTTATACTGAGTATTATATACTCAAAAAAATGGACTTACTAATGTAGATATTTTTCATATGTACGTAACAATATTGTTGATTAAATGAACAAATAATACCAAGCGGTATTCTCTAAATATAACTGCAAGCTCCAAAAAAATGCGGCTACATTTCAGTAAGATTTGCTACAAAATAAATGCGGTGAGAGCCAACACTGCCACCATGCCCTCTGCAAACTCTCTTGGAGCTTGAACACACCATCATTTACCGTTGGCGATGGAAAAATCATTTTTATTCGCTTTAAAAGCGTTTGTTTTTACTCTTTGGGAACGCATATCGGCTAAAAATACTCACATACTACTTTGACCATTATGTATTTGTTTCCTCAGAAAAAGGGTCAAAGATACACATT
>NW_016232258.1:0-1209 GCF_001687245.7 Rhagoletis zephyria | reverse complement strand
TTAACGATAATCTTAAATTTTTATATGAGAATTGAAGTCGGTTTTTTTCTTAAAAATTACTGTGTGAATGGTGTGGCTACAATAAGTGGCAAATGCTTGTCGACCTAAGCCTTCTATTATCGTTGCGTATGCTTCTAATCTTGTTTTGAGAGTTAATGCTATCTAAAAGAGACACGGGATTACAGGTTGGTTAAAGCCCAAGTCTAGCAGAGTGATCCAACAGCAGAACATGATCACGATGTTACTAGAGATAGTTTCGCACAACAAGCTATCGTGAATACGCATTATGGAAGAAGGGACAGAGATGGTCACAATAGTAAAAAGCGACTCTACGGCAATTGCCAGACTAACACTTTTCTGCTTTTCTTTACTGGTTTGTTGGATGGTTAAACTCTATCAAACCGGGTTTGTTCCCTTACGAGAGAAACTAATTGGTTATTATCCACACCAAAACACACCATCCCACTATCAAAGGACCTCTTCAAAACCCTAGTTTGAGACAGATACGAATGGCTTGAGCTTGTCTGCTGATATCAATCCAACGGCAATGGAAATTACCGCCATTGCCGATCCATTATATTGAAGGAGAAGAAAGAATTGACTGCAGTTAAGCCTTTAGTGGAAATATGCTATTAAACTGTTTGTATATGTAGAGTTGCGAAACATTGCAACCACATACATTGCATATTTTGAATATATGTAGTTAGCATTTCCACAAATGATGCATAGGTATCCCGGTGGGCAAATAGCAGCGATCGAAGATAAACTTTACAGCCCAAATACAGTAAAACCAAGTAATTGGTTTTTCTGTTTGACGTCACAATTTTTTTTAATTTTAAAGATATGATTAAGTAAAAAAATTTTTTTTTGTTAAACTCAGTGCAACACAGAATACTAAAATTGATATCATATGAAAGAAAGTTAAAAAGTCATTTTTTTCGTGTATAAGAACGGATAGTACTGAAAAAGTGGTTTTAAATTTTTATACTTGCATATCCTTGAAAATTTGCAATATGTATTTTTGATGAAACTTCCTGTCAAGTACTAATCTACACACGGCCACATTACTAAATTTCGCCCTTCTATTTAAATTAACATAAAAAATTTAATTAATTAAAGGGGTATTTTCAATACCTCCATTTTCCTCTGACCTCACAATCTTCAATTTCTGGCATTCAAGCATCAATAAATCATATTAAACCAGCTTGA
>NW_016232257.1:0-1209 GCF_001687245.7 Rhagoletis zephyria | reverse complement strand
CTTCTTTCTTTTCAAATTAACAAATGAAAATATGTGATATGAAAGATATAATTTAAAGAGTACAATTTACTTTATATATGTATATCGTCGTTTACAGTACAAAACCGCGTATCGTCATTCTGCAAAATCGCGTAACTGACATTCGCTGCCAAAAATTGGATTTGCTCACACAAGCTCTTGGCTTATCCATTCGTCCCGAAATATACTAGCCAGAAATGCGATTGCTTTATAAAAAAGAGAACCATTTTGAAATCTGAGTGTTTTTACTCTCTAGAAAATAATTTATGCAACGTCACATACGCGGTTTTGGATTTTGTTGATACGCGGTTATGTACTTTAAACGACGATATGTATATTAAGATCTTGCTTAAAGCATCCTTTTAAGCTAATTAAAGCAATTGCGCTTATACCTATTTTGGTGAGATCTCTTCATATGTTCATTGCTTCGTTCACAAAAAATAAAATGCTTTAATTTCACGCTTAANCGAAAAAAACTTTATAGGAAATATAAAATTTTGGCCTATTTAAAAAAGTATCCACTATTATACTGACCGGAAAAAATAAGTATCCCGCAAAAATTCGCCTAAAAATGTATCCAATTGGATCTATTTAGATCCAAACGGCATCCCTGCTACCATCAGTGTTGCCGCCGCTCAAAGAACTATCTAACCAAGATTTGACCAAAAAGTTACCAAATGTAAGGAAAAGTAACCAATTTTTTTATTAGATTAACAACTCAGGTCATCACAAATTCTTTTATATAGTACGTATAGACAAATTTTACAAACCAAAGAAAATCAGTTTTTATTTGCATTTTTGAAAAGTAAATCTTTTTAAGGCTGAAAATAAATGAAATACATTCATATATAAGTATATATATAAATACATATTTTAGAAAATCAGGCTTCCCGTATTAGGTGCATATGTATGTTAATATCTTTAACATTACCAGACTCTAAGAGACGTTTTTAAATAAATACATAGGTACACAGTTTCCAACTTCTTTGTAAGAATAACTGAAATATCTAATCAGCGTGAACAACCACATTGTAAATATTTTATAATTAAGATTATACAATTAAAAATTGGACTGTATTGAACTATATCTATAACTATATATACGATGGTAAATAAATTTTACAAAAGCGCGAAAAACCGATTTTTTTCAAAACTGTGGAATGGTATTTCCATATATGTAATACTTCTATA
>NW_016232256.1:0-1209 GCF_001687245.7 Rhagoletis zephyria | reverse complement strand
TCAGTCTTGCTAGTGCTGCTTGTTTTGATTCCCACTGCTGCCCACTGGCACTTCTATACTTACGTAATTCATACGGCCAAACATATGGATATGTACATACACATGTATGTATGTACGTAAGATGTGACAACTGAACTTGAATGGACTTGGCTAGTAGCGCAACTTTATTGCCTCACTATGACGCACTTTGCGCTTTGATTGCGTGCAAGTTCATTGCACTGCAATTGTACAATACTCAAGTGCAGCAAAGCGTGACGTGTGCAGTGCGGTGCGGTGCGGTGCTTACTGTTTGTTGCCGGTGCGTTCATGTGAACGATCGACCACTTGTGCGCATGTGCTGTGCGTTTTATGGACACGGTTTCGTGTTAAATGCAAGCAAAGAAGTATTTTAATATATGCGTATAAATGCGAGCTTATAAATATGTATGATGTGTGCAAATACATCTTAATACTTCCTATTGCCATATTAAGTATCTTAGAAAACTATAGTTTAGTATTATTTTTCACGAAAAAGTAATGGGCACTACTTATTTGTCATTTAGCATTTTCATTTCTAAATGCAGGCAGGTCCTGCAATTCACTTCTGAGTGAATTTCATTCTAATTCGCTTTGAATTGATTTTTCTGCTGGATCATCTGACACTTACGAACCTATGAAGAAGAAACCGATTCATCATTTCAGCGTAGTTACGATGATAATTCCATATTAAAAAGTGAAAAGGAGCCTGAATCTATTCAGAATTATTTTGAGAACCTTCAACTTCTAAGGCTTGCTGGGTGTGAAAGAGTCTGAAAATTTATCTAGTGAATCTGAACTTACACGTTTTCTTAATAATATATCTCTGAATTGCATTCATGATTGCATAGAGCCAAGTGATTCATTCAATTCTGACAAAACCATTTCTCCAGAACGGTCCTGTAAAATGTTAACAGATATTTCGAGTTAGTGTAAGGAAAACAGAAAAAAATGATAGAAACCGAACTGCGAAACTCAAAATTTTTGATATGTATGCTCACGTCGTACAATAAACTTCCTAGGCCAAAAGCACTATTCGAATCAAAATGAATCCATTAGAAATCGAATAATCGAAAACTGTATTTTTCGTGTTAGATATATGACCCACTTACTCCCAAACTTTACTTTTCCTCACCAATTACCCTCTACACGGTTAAAAATTTCGGTTTTAACTTTAAACTTTTTGGACTACAT
>NW_016232254.1:0-1209 GCF_001687245.7 Rhagoletis zephyria | reverse complement strand
CTATATTGGTAAAGTTTTGGAGCAGTTATTCAAGTTTTTCTTACACAAACCGTTGAAAAAAGTTAAAAAACATACAATTTTTTAATATTTTTATGTAGATTTTTTAAGCTTAAACTGTCATCTGAAGTGATTTCTTCCAAAAAATCCTTTAAGAAACTATATTTATTCATAAAAAAAAATCCATTTTTACCACCTCACGTAAATCTTAATATTTTTCCGAAATATTTTGGTAGAAGTCTTAAAATATACTAGGTTTGGTAATCCCGCCGGAAAAACCGCAACTTTTTTTGCTGATGCAGTAGTACAGTAGTCGAAAAAACTATAGCCGCACCAAATTTTCACAAGTTTTAGAATATTATTTTTGTTGTTATTTAATTTTGGTTAGTTTTTTTATAGTTCATTCTTTAACAACATCCGTATAANAAAAAAAAATGTTTCCCAATGTTGACACTTGCAAAGTGTCCGAAAAAACAGTTCTTCACGGACACAATGCGAAGATGGGCAGACACAGAGCCTCAATTCTGCACATCCGACACTAGGCTCAAGCAAATACCGCTGTTTTTCACGGGAAATTCGAAGCACATTTAAATTATGTAGGAAAAATAACAAAAAATCTACATGAAAAAATATTTACATTCTTTTTTCGCTACTATGAAAGGCTGAAAATCTCGATAAAATGTCTCTTCCCTATTTACATTTTCGCCACCGTTCACGCTTATATCCACACATGCGCCTAGCGCTACCCTTATCTCAACAACCAAAGACGCTTCTTGATTTTGTTCAGTTGCTCGATGAAATGTGTCTTTTCATGGGCTTTGCTCAACCGAAAACACAAAACAGATAGCACATGCAAAGAGAAAAAAGTGTTCTGCTCAGTACGAGACCAAGTGTGCTTCGTTTTTTTCTGTTTTGTTAGTGAGCAGACAGCATTGGAAAAATGTGTCAACAGTTATTTGCGAGCTCTGTATAAAAAATTAATAATATTATAAGTCGTTTTTTCGAAAACTTATTTTCGATCCCATTTAACTTTCCTTGTCATATATCGTTACCTTAATATAGAAATGCCTTATCTAAAAATTTTGTTTCTGCAGAGCGATTAAAAAAACTTAATAGAAGACTGGAACTAATTTTATGCTGTAGCAGTTAAGCAAGGCTACATTCATATACATATGTATAAATACATAAGTATATTGTACACACGAAACAAAA
>NW_016232253.1:0-1209 GCF_001687245.7 Rhagoletis zephyria | reverse complement strand
TTGAACCCTTCCCGTTCACTGACCCCTACCATTTGTCTCACAGTGTTATAAACGAATACATACAGCTTTCTATGCCATTTTAAAAGTTGAATTATTCTTACTGTTTTTCTCGTTTTCCTTTGCGTTGCCTATGTTTGTGAATTTAAAGCGGAAAAACCTTTTCCACGTAATTCCAATACAACGTATCTATATGGTTAATGAGAAAGTTTGAGGCACTGATTGCAACCAAACTTTTAGTTTGAGCTTGTGGCACATGACTACGCGTATGTATCTACAAAGGGAGGGAGATAATCTTGTATTTTTTGCTTGGCCGGTTAGTACATTCGTTCTTCGTTTGCCATTAGATTAATGAGTTTTTGTTGTCTCATCTTTTGTTTATTGAATTAAGTAATTTAGAGGATTCCTTTAAACTTTTTCAAGTTTAGTAAGATGTTTCGCCTTTAGAACATAATAAGCCAATTCTAAACGGTAACTTAATTCATAGAGATTGAAAAGCTTTCGAGAAGAAAAAACTGCTCAATACATATGTATTTAATTGATATAGTATTAGCATTAGTTTCATAAAATATTCATAAATCATCTCCTTTCGTTGTGTTCACAAGAAGTTCTTCGCAAGTTCGACGCTCATCTAAAAACAATCTTGACTTATAGGGCATACAAGTGATTACATTGGCATTCAAATGCACATACCTACAAACTACATATGTATACGTTCATATGTACATAGATATACCTCACAAAAAAAATATACACATGCTTGTAAGAGCAAACATTTTCGCAAAGGAAGAAAAACATCAGGAAAACAATCTGACAGCTTTATTCTTTTTTTCCAATTACCCACATCCTTCGACGTCTGATATACACATACGACATATACGCGACGCGCATACATACTGACATTTACAAAGCGACTTGATGGCGGACAAAGCACACTTCCTGCCTGTAAGGGTTCTTGGAACAGTTGGGATGGGCTGGCTTGCTGAAAAAAAATCAATCTGTCAACAAGTTGGCAAAATACTTCCGTTTGAAATTCTACAAAAATACCACAATGGCGCCGCATAAGCTTCTTTTAAAGTTATTGTTGTCTCCGGCTGCTTGTCTACCCTCTGCTGCTTTTTTATGGTAACAGTCTATCCTGTATGAAAAGGTTAGTGTAGTGATAGTACTGATTTCTAAGCAAATGGTTACCTAGTTTATTTTAGACGCAAA
>NW_016232252.1:0-1209 GCF_001687245.7 Rhagoletis zephyria | reverse complement strand
TATTAATTTCATAATGAAATCTCCAAACACGTAAATTTTGAGTTACATTTCTATATTATTAAACGTGCGATATGTAGATATGATTTTGCTTAAGTTTATATTTTTTTTCTCTAACCTTTTCGCATTAATTACATTTATGTTATTGGATTTTCCTCTATCTTTATTTTTATCTTTATAATAAAAAAATCGATAACGAAATCTTTAAAACAATATCGATTACTATATCAAAAATATCTAAAATCCTTAAATAGTTCCCAGATTGAGTCTCTATGTATCTATCTATATCATTTCTTCCTCTATCTGCATCTTTATTTTTATCGGTATCCTTATCCTCATTATTTTCTTTATAGTTATCTCTGTTTTTGTCTTTATGTTTATCACTTTCACATTTGCCCTTGTATAGGTAGAGTGTTTAAATTTACCTTGATCTTCATATTTGCCTTTATCTTTACGCATCTTAGTTTTTCTTCATTTAATAAGTTTCCCGAATATTCATTTTCGAGTACTTTAGTACTTTATCTTGTTGTTATACCAGTTATGTATAGCTTCAAAATTTAACATACTTTTTCTTTCACAAAGGCCACCCCAACATACATATATAGTACATACTTATGTACATGGATCTATTTTCCAATCATTCACTTGCGGGTGAATGAGATGAGCAGCTGCAGTAAACCTCTGAATTTATCCATTCAAATCTTTGTTTCCACGAAAAAAAAGACTATAGTAAAGTTTTACCCCTTAGTGCAGCAAATTGGAGGGCAAATATATGCAAAATAGCTTAAGTATAAGAAGATAAGAAAACAATTTCCTTTGAAGCTCCACTCCGCGCCCCTTTCAGTTCAGATGCCTATTGCTCGATTGCACTCACGCTTTCCAAATCATTGCATTAAAAGTTTCATGCTCCAACGGCTTTACACAACTANCAACTGAGATGATTGGGGTGGCACACGGGAATGCGATTTCATGAATTCGCTTGCGCCATTGTTGTAGTTCTTTTGTTGTTTTTAACTACATACAAATTGACGGTTATGTTGCAACACTTAAACACATACATACCCAATAAACATTGTGGCGAATGTTAGTTTTCCAACGATCAAAGCATATTGGAAATACGGTCGAAATAGGTTCGAAGAAAAAATTAAAAACATAGTAACAATTGCAAAATTGAAATCCAGCGCATTCTTAAAGGGAAATTTAAGACAATGG
>NW_016232248.1:0-1209 GCF_001687245.7 Rhagoletis zephyria | reverse complement strand
AGTGCAATTACAGTTTTGTATAAAAGTATAATGCTTTAATCAGTAACAATACCTTTTAGCTACAACCCGAAAACTATGCAACGTCAGAGAAAAACCGGTCAATTTTTTAAATATACAACCAAGGACCAAGCAAATCTAAAACGATGTATATTTAATATTTAAGTAATGCCATCTTTTATACCATACTCAGCTCAATCTGCGTTTTTTCACAACCTCCTTCCTTCAACTTCACAGCCTTGGATTTCCCAAGCAAATTATATGTAATATAAATTTTTTTTTTCTGATAACAAGTAGCTGTAATTTACTTATTGTCAGTTAATTAAGCTGATTCTTCCAATACATCTAAATAAAAACGATTCGCTCTTTATTGATATTACTTCTCTATCTTTGAATTAATTACATTTAATAGACAAAATTTATATTTGCCTTGTAGAAAATGAAGACTTACGGCATTTTGAAGAAAGTATATTCTCTACGTTGGAGTAAAGAAACGAGGATAAAATTNGCACAAAAAAAAAAAAATCACAAAAATTGCGTAAAATAAATAATCAGATTTTCACTAGCTTATTCAGCATCCATGTTGCACTGCGAAATCTCTGAAAACAAGCGATTGAGCAATTCCTCAATAAAAGCTTCACAACAGCATGTAATTTGTTTCCTTTTCCCTCGAATTATCAATATTTACATAAATGCTTGCCGAATTATAGACGACAGTATCTACTTTCTTGGGAATTACGCAATCATTTGTAACAAATTTGCTGTGTATCCTTCCACTTAGCAGGCGTGATGGCACACAACAATTTCCAACAATTCGGCCAATAATAAAATATTTTTACCGTCAAAGGGTGAGTAGGGAGTTGAAGTACGGCGCAAAGGTTAAGGAAGCGCACGAAAATTATCAAAATCAATTTATGTCGTAATTTTTCAACTTTGTCGCCAAATTTAATATTTCAACGCGATGCGCATGGGCAATAATACACCGGCATGGCAAATTCGAAGCCATTTGATTGCCAATAACTACTTATGTATGTTCGTTGTTGTATTGCAGGCGAATGAGGTGTGTGTGCGAATGTGACTGGTCTTCAGATGTCTGAAGATTGATGCCATAATTTTTTTCTCATCAAACGCCCATTTAAAAAGCGTTTGCTAATATTCGTCAATTCTTATTTTATTTGTTGTGCGGATTATTGACACGTCTTTGCTGCTGGA
>NW_016232247.1:0-1209 GCF_001687245.7 Rhagoletis zephyria | reverse complement strand
GGAAAAACGAAATGGTAAAGGGTGGAACGTGCATACATACACCAAAAAAATTGCGATATTAAGAAAAAATATTTGTGTGGCGCCGGAAGGGTTGCATTAGGCTTTAAGGCGGTTGATATTGGCTGGTCAATTACTGGACAATGGAGCAAAATAGGCCAAAATGGCTTGCGAGATAAGGGTAGAAAAGGGGCAAAAATCACAATTTTGTTTTCACTTTTTTTATACATACATGCTTACCTAATCGAAGAGTGATGGGCAAAAAAAAAAAAATACAAAAAAACTTACAAAAAAAAGCGCATTGCAAATTTAGTCGTCAATTTTGTTCAGTTACTATATCGTCAGCATACATATATTTATGTAGTACAAAACTAGGGGTTGCATTACGTTTTGGGAATTTTGACATTTAACTAACGAAAATTTATTTATATACATATAATTTTAGCATGCATAACTTATCAAGCAGAATTGTTTAACCTTTTTCATTTGTGTAACGAAATTGTGCAAAAATATAATTTATGGCACTACTGGTGTTGACTTTTCCAAAAATTTCGTACATCTATGTATTGTCAAGGAGGTATGAAAATCGTGTACTATAACGGAAGCCAATAGCACGCATGATACGTAATTTTGGTCTCTAATTACACTTCTACAGCTTTTAAAAGGAAACATACTGAATCAGCCGGTGTAAAGACAAAAAGAGCTGTTCTGATTATCTTTTGAATATTTTTTGAAAAGTAAAAAAGTTCTTGACAAAAGAAATTGTTTTTTTTTTGTTATTTATGGCCTTATGACAATTATATTCAACAATTTTTATTGAGCTTGAGGTCATTTTCTACAATAGTTTTTCATTAAAAACGGCCTCAAGCACAATAAAAATTGTAAAAAAAATTTTTTTTTTTATTTTGTATTTTATAATAATAATAATAAGGCAAATAAAAAACCGTTCTCAGTAGCTTTTCAATAGTTCCTGAAAAGAAAAAAAGTTCTGCAAAATAATTGCGAAAATATAAAAAAAAAAATAATTTAAAAAATTTTGTATTTCAATGTCACAAAAAGGCAAATAAAAAACTGTTTCCAGTAGCTTTTCAATAGTCCCTGAAAGAAAAAAAAGTTCTGCAAAATAATGGCGAAAAAAAATTCAAAAAAGCCGAAAAAGTTTGATGTTTGAAGAAAATATATATTACTGTTGGGAGTAGCCTTTGGATAGTT
>NW_016232246.1:0-1209 GCF_001687245.7 Rhagoletis zephyria | reverse complement strand
TTATTATTGATTAAAGAATAATAAAATGTATGAAAACCAAAGTAAATTGCGTTAAATTTGTTAAGGTAAGGAAAGGCAATGTAACCGTGTCATTTAAATAAAATTCTAGTGTATTTGTAGCTCTCATTTACAAGTACGCATTGCTTAAACGAGAGAAATACAGTGTCGGAAAAATAAATAAGGCCGCGACATTTTAACAAGTTGTGCCAATGTGATGGACATGTGACTAGAAGCTGCATGCTTTCAGAGTCCCACTACTGTTCAACATTTACCACGCTAAACTGCCTATACTGATCTTTTAAGTCTACTGAATATAGCATTGTTGAGTTCTGCACCAGCACAAACCGCACTGCATTGATTTCTCTGTGCGATAATTTTATGACAATTCAAACCAGCCCGAGGTTTGCTAATATTTTCCGAAAGTATACATATCCACTAATAAACCACTCGATGGATTTAAAAAAGTTAGCTCGTATTTTTATTGTATGTCCTACTAAAGTTTTTATATCCCGGCCTAAGTATTTTTCAAAAAAGTGGAAGAAATGGTTAAAATAAATGTCTGAGCGAAACTAAAAATTTCATGGAAAATATTTTCGTAGAAAATTTTATCGCATTATCTCCCGCCTGAAAAGGCCATTTCGACCCTTCAAAAAACCCCGCAAATAGCAAATTTGGAAGTTCGTTAGAAGATTGATATGTTCTAGAAAATTACTCTTCGGAGCTTCAAGCTACCAACGTAAAGGTCTCTAAAAAATTAAAATGAGAAATTAACAAAAAAAGTTGTTTACAAATTTTTTTTTGTAAAATTGAGTTTTGCTGTTATTCCTTCTTGGCATAGATTTTTTGTTTTTATTTTATAGATACTTTTACGTTGATGGCATGAAGTGTTTGCTTGAGAAACACGGATTCCCTTCCCAGAGCTAGATCTTGAACAACAAGTATGCCTAGCGATAGCTGAAGAGGGTATAATGGGTTCTGAATGAATGGTGTTACGGGCCGGATGCTAGCCATTTGGGTCAAACCGCTATCTAGTTTAGTGTGTCGCCCCTACGATAGAATTCCTTTGTGGGTTAGACTTAAGAATTTTCACCCAACACATTTCATTTGTTGAACAAGAAATCTGGTCGCAGATTGCAGTAGTGGAATTACGGTACCTGTTGAACTTCATCTGAGCCAGTAAAAATTACTACAATGACAATCTAAAATAAG
>NW_016232245.1:0-1209 GCF_001687245.7 Rhagoletis zephyria | reverse complement strand
AAGCAGATCGGCCTGACCGGCAAATTAGGAGACCTCTCCGTGAGTACACTGGCGATGGCCGACCATAAATGAAGAAACCTTAGGATCTGGCGAGTAGAGCTGGGTGCGGAGATGTTCTGTGAAACGCTGAATGTCTCTCTCTCTCTCGTTTCAACTACCTAACTTTGCTAGCATCTGCCAAAGGGAAGTAGTGGACATCGAAAGGGCTTGTAAAGTAATAGAGAGGAACTGCGTAAGTGTACGAAAAGCATACATTTTCTCAGAGATTGGCAATGTGCGTTAAGCTCGGCGGCCGGGTTAATAGACATCACTCTCATCTGGGTTCCCAGCCATAGGAACATACACGGAAATGATAGGGCTGACCAGTTGGCTAAGGCCGGAGCATCTTATGATGAATCCGAAGCAGAGACTATAAACTGTCCACTCGGACTCATCAAAAGGGAACTGCACCTGCAATTCATACGTATGGCTGATACACGCTGGAACAACCTTCAAACCTGCAAAACTGAGAGGAACATATGGCCGCATTATGACAAGCCACAGACAGACGAACTTTTCAAGAGATCGAGGAAATATATTGTCAAATTAATAGCCACGATAACGGGACATTGGCCCATTGGCGAACATGCAGCTAAAATGGGCCTTCCATATAACCCTTGGTGCCGTAGCTGTAATCTTGAGGGAAGTAAAAAAACGGTCTTACACTATCTATGCGAGTACCCAGCATTGACACAAATAAGACGGAACACACTCGGGACTTTTTGCATACAAAATCTTGGAGAGNCGGGACTTTTTGCATACAAAATCTTGGAGAGATTTCCAAATTCACCATTACTAACCTAAATAGATTCATCGGAAAATCCAAATGGTTTGCCGAACTCAACGAATCATGAACGCAGATAAAATCAAGGATCCCAGCGAGAGCGCATCGAAATGGTGCCTTCAGCACTAATTGGGTCCTGGGAATGTACTCAGGCGACGCTTCTACCAACCAACCAACCAACCAGAGCTGAAAAACACAAACCTTTTTAAAAACTGCATCGATAGTTTAGTCTTTGTCGATAGTTTTGAAATGGTTCCTTACTATTTAATTGGAATTAACGCTGAACGAAAATGCAAACTTTCTTTATATGGAAGAAAATGCGTAATACCGTTAGCAAAAAAAAATAAAAATTGCCAAAAATCGAACATTCACTTTATTATACTAAA
>NW_016232244.1:0-1209 GCF_001687245.7 Rhagoletis zephyria | reverse complement strand
TGAAAGGATGACATTAGATCGTTCACCTTTACTTGAGGCACCGAGACAACTTTGGCGATGACGTCTGATTGTTTTGACCGAGAAAGCGTCTTTACAATTATGACANTCATCTCAGCATTTCCTAAAATAGTTAAGAAAGTAATATACTTTTAATGAAAATACCCTTATAGTTATAAAATGTTTTCAATTAATAGTCTAAGGGTAAAAACATAGTGGAGCGGCGAGCAAAGCGAAGAGCTAGCATCGAGCAAAGCTTCCTTTACAAACGTTTATGTACGCTTTGCTGTTCACTATACGCGCTGCCATGGAAACATATACATTTGAAATCGATGCTTTTACTCGGCTGATCTAGTTTTTTTTTTTTAGCAAAGTATACGATTCTTCACTTTTAGTTGCCGGTACAATCGTGAGTTCAGCTGATTCATTTATACAATCATCAGAACTAGACTGACTGTCGTGGTTTCTTTGCTGGCGTGACATAAGTTGCACGTCCAAATCTTTATCTAAAAATTGAAAATTCGTTTACAGTGACTAGCACTAGAAGTTGCGAGGATTCTACTCGCGACGGAAATTATTCCACTTCATCATGAACAACTATATTAATATCACCATTAATCTCTTAACCTCAATCTTAATCTCAATCTCAATCTTAATCTCAAATTCAATCTTAATCTTAATCGAGGAACAATCATCTTAATATTCAATATAGATCTTAATCTTAATATTAACCTCACTCCTGATCTTAATCTCAATCTTAATCTAAATCTTAACCCAGTAATCTTGATCTCAATCTCAATCCTACTTTCCGCCGTCCGCCGAGTGGACGTATAAATGGAGATACAAATTTTTTAGACAGAAAGTCAACTTTTGCAGACGATCAAAATCAGTAAATCCTCTCATGTAAAATCATTTTTTATCTCAATCCTTATCTTAATCATAACTTTACTCTCATTCTCAATATTGCTTTCAATACCCAATCTAACCGTCCAGGTGCGCCTAAGTCGGCATCACCACCCACTATACTGATATATGTAACTACAACTAAACTAAACATCCCGACAGATATTATACAGAAAACAAGTAAGGGAAGTGCTGTTTTCGGCTATGCCGAAGACAGAGAGACTCAAGAAAATGCTCGGTTTTATTCGTCCCACTGAAGGAGCAAAACCCAATAACTAAACAATCAGCTTTATGTTTATAGCTTCATAG
>NW_016232243.1:0-1209 GCF_001687245.7 Rhagoletis zephyria | reverse complement strand
TGGTAAATTTTCCTCTATTCAAAAGAACATCTCTCAATCGTGTTGGCATAGTAGCTACCAGTTTTTGCAGAAAGCAGAGCTCAATTTTTTTCCAATTGGCGTTTATAGATGATTCAAGTTCTTGAGTAGTCTGATATTGTCTGCTGTCAGCGTAAACCAATCGTGAAAGCATTCCCCAACAGTTTTCAATAGGATTGAGGTCGGGGCTCAGTGGGGGATGATCTAATAACTCAACAGCGTGTCGCTCAAACCACTCTTTCATTACTTTGGAACCATGGATTGGAGCGTTGTCATGCATAAATATGTAGTTTGTCCCGTGAAATCGGCTGGCGAATGGCAGTAAGTAGTTTTCCAATGTTTGGCTGTATAGTTGAGACGTCTGGCGACCACGAAGAAATGCGATTTCTGACTTGCCGCGATGAGAGATCGCTGCCCACACCATTACTGAACCACCTCCGAAGTTGCGACTCAAAATGTTGCGCTGTTCTTTACGTAGATCGCGCCAATAATAATGGAAACCATCTGGTCCATCTAGGTTGAACTTTTTTTCATCCGAAAAAATGACATCGTGCCACCTATCACCCAATTGCAAAGATTTTGCTGCATAATTGATCCTCTTGGTTATGTGATGAGTTTTCAGCTTAGGCGCGGCTGCCAATTTTTGCCATTTCAAGTGTTGAGTGCCCGAGAGAATGTTTCTTACTTGTCTAGGGGTTATCGGCACATCACATTCGGCTTTGATCTTTGATGAACTTGATCCGGAATCCGAGGCACAGCGTAATATATTCCTCCTGTCGCGGTTTGAGGTTTTACGGTTTCCCGTTTTTGAGAATTTTTTGCCATAATTTGCTGGATCTCTCAAAAAATTTTGCACCACACATCTCGACCGTCCAATTTTTGCGGCAATTTTGTTCACTGACGCACCACTATCTCGGTATGCTAAGATTGAAGCCTTCTCGGACTCTGTAAGTGTTGATTTGCGGCCCATTCTGCTTGAAGCTGCTCAAAACAATGTTTGAGTCGTTCAAATGTCACCCATACAAGTCCAATGAATGTCGCTACAAATGCAACACATTGTTGTTCATATCAAGTGCATAGACTTGCTTTTGTATTTTTGAATGTGAGGCGGCACAACTTTCAGGCGAAAACTCGATTTTTATTCCTAAATGACGAACAAAATGTTCGTTTTCTTTCAAAATTGGATGCAAG
>NW_016232242.1:0-1209 GCF_001687245.7 Rhagoletis zephyria | reverse complement strand
AACAAACAAAATGGCGCTTTCCATACTTGTAAGCCTATACAATGCTCATAACTTGGATCATATATGACTCCTAACAGATTCATATAAAGAGTAAAAAATGTTTGTTTTTGAAACTCATATTTCTTACCTACCCAGAACTCCTTTCCGACTCATATATTCTGAGGGCTCAGAATATGTATGCGGGNCTATACAATGCTCATAACTTGGATCATATATGACTCCTAACAGATTCATATAAAGAGTAAAAAATGTTTGTTTTTGAAACTCATATTTCTTACCTACCCAGAACTCCTTTCCGACTCATATATTCTGAGGGCTCAGAATATGTATGCGGGGCATATATGTAATACTCCTATATTGGCAGTAAGAGCTATTACCGTCCGAAAACAATACAGTACAGATACATCAATAAACACGTACGAAAGAAAAGGAAAACATATGTTTATAAATAAACATCTACACAACACATATACAAAAACGGCACTCAAGTACACAATACTTTAGCTATTTGTACAACGATTTAGGGGTGGGGGCGGAGGGGGAGGAGGCGTGGCTCCCCAAACCCTCCCTAAGCGAAAGAGGATGGACGCCGCTTTATGAAAAGTCACCCCTCACCCCCCTCCCTCGCCTAAAGACCCATTTGGAGCTGTTTGAAAACAGCGGAAATTTGGATTTTTTCCAAAACGATTATAACCCCACTACTCCTTTCTCTGTTGCCAAGAAGAGGGGCTGAACACCTTTTGCAGAGAGCACCTTTCTGCGTAGGCGGCCTTCGGCCGCGCTTAGGGATTATAACCCTCACTAAGTAGAATTCTCCTTTCCGTTTTGCTAAAGAAAAGGGGCTGAACACCTTTTGCAGAGATATTACGTGGTTATTTTTTTTTTTTACAGCTCAGCTCGGAAACTTACAAAAAATACCATATTTCCAACCGACATTATTAATAAATTAGTGCACAGATATAGTAAATTTTATTTTTGTAATAAAGCGTGAACTGTTGTCTACAAGTGTGTGTGAAAGGTTTTTGATTCGATTCACGCGTTTGGGCACAGCAACCCAACATCGTTGTACAAATTCATAAAGAGTACCCAAAGTGATTNAGGCGGCCTTCGGCCGCGCTTAGGGATTATAACCCTCACTAAGTAGAATCCTCCTTTTTGTTTTGCCGAAGAAAAGGGGCTGAACACCTTTTGCAGAGAACACCTTTCTGC
>NW_016232240.1:0-1209 GCF_001687245.7 Rhagoletis zephyria | reverse complement strand
ATATATGTATAAAGATAACAACATTCTGGTTAAACAAAATTAACATACACATTTAAATATACATATGTGTATGTGTGCATGAATTTTTAAAAATCTCTCGACATAGATATGTTTCTAGGCTCATTTGTACTTACCAACAAAGTGCAAGATATGCCAAATGGATAGGACCACCATGAATTTTGTGTTGAATTTACATATGCAATGAATAATGCATCCGTTGATAATTTCATTACGAGCAAACAACCGGTGCGGTAAATTAGGCCAATGCTGAAATCAGAAACCAAAATAAGGAACATGAATCGATAGCTCACCTGACGTGTACATATATAGGTAGATAAATAAACAACTGGTACCTGCATACGTACAAACATATAAATGATATTATCCATGTGAAACGGATCAGTGTTATGACTAAAAATTAACGAAACCAGAAAATTCACCGAGTGGTAATTTTAAAGGCTAGGGCACACTTNTTTAATGTAATTATTTCTTTAGTGATTCGCTGAGGGATGAGGTATGGTGGGAAAATTTAGAGCATTAATTCCTTTAATAAATCAAGCCTAGCTTCTAATTTGAAGTGGGTAGACTATGTACTATGGCTTCTAAAATTACTATTTTTTTAATGCACTAAACCAGCATACAGTCTAGTATTTGGTTTTTGAATCTTTTGTCATAGCTCTGATCGAGTTTACATGGCATGGCCCCCTCAACTAATATAAACTGTAGAGTATCACAGTGAAGATAGAATGTACAGACATAAACGTTACTAAATTTTTACGTTATTAAAAGAGTGTAAATAACCCAAAATAAATCACAAAAATAGCTATTTGATATGTAGTTCATTATAATACAATAAACACATTATTATGTATGTATTAAGTTTATAGTTAGTTAGTCTACAAAGAGCATATACATACATTTATTTGAGTGATTCACAAGCGAACGTAAGCAGAGATTTTAAAAATATTATTTAAATACAAAAACTTATGCACTGTTTTTCACATAGACATGAATTGCTTAGGAAATGTAATGCGCAAGACCGTTCGTAACAAGATTTCAAAACATCAACGCCAGTTAGAAACAGTTTTAGTAATTTAAACACTAAATCTAGAGTATGCCTATGGTCTTATTATTCAAATTTTAATTTTAACCTTTTTGCTCGCAAAATTTTGGGGCTGATGTTTGCTGCTCAGCTGCCAACCAAAATGC
>NW_016232239.1:0-1209 GCF_001687245.7 Rhagoletis zephyria | reverse complement strand
GGTTACCGGGACGCGCGCACACACATTGCAATAACAGCAACAAAAGGAGTACCGCTGCAGAAGGCCAAGCACCGATACAGGACAGCCGCGACAGATGCTGGAACGCACAACTGACAGCAAGGAATTACAATGCAAAAAGTTTGGGGGGTGGGGAGGGGCGGACAATCAACAAGAGTGGCAACAACTGCCAACAAGACACAAAGTGGCCAAGTCCGGGACGATTGGACAGCCAACCAAGCTACGAGTACATACAAACATACATATCTACATGTGTATGTACATATATGTACGGTCAGTGAACAATAAGGCGGACATAAAGTAACATGTAACAAGTTGAGGCGGGTGAGCGGAAGAGCAACGAAAGCAAGCAAGAAATGACAAAGGCTAACGGCAGGGCAATAAAAGCAAGGGCAAGGGAGTGGGCGAATGCCATGCCATGCCATGCCACGCCTCATCAACAGTTTTATTTTCCAAATGACTGAGAATTATTAAAGGAAATTATTGCAGCTTCATGTAACACTAACAACAATATGAAAAACAAAAACAAAAAAACATAACAATACCGGTCGGGTTCAGGGTCCAGCATAGAGAGTACTACATTGAATAAAACAGGCGTGCTAACAACAATTTACGGTTAACTAAATGCAATGGTGCCAAACACAGTAGCAACAATACGGAAAAGCGGGGGGCCAAACAGGCGCGCGCGACGGGTGGAATGTAGCAGCACTGGCTAGGAACAAATACAACAACAAAAAACTATTGTATGTAACAGAAACAAGAGCGCAAATGGTTTGTTGTACACAAAGACAGAAAACGAAGCAAATGTCCAGGAAAAGTACAGCTGGTGGTGGTGGGAGGAAGATATACAAGCAAGGCAAGCCTGCAAAATGAATTCACAGTCAAGGAACGAACGAAGTGAGGTAAGTTGCATAGAACACCACAAATAGATGAATACATATTTGGAAAAGATTTGGTGGAATCCTGGTTGGTGTCTACGAGAAGTAAGGAGGAATTTCTCCCGGTAGAACAAACTTAGTCAAGGTTAAAACGGTCGCCGAAGCAAGATGCGTTTAGGGGACAATTCTGGCAACCGTCTCTAAACTCAACATACGTCTTTCGCAAGACAATTGCCAATTTTGGCCACTATCTTGAAAGTTCAGTGCTGTCTTTCGAATGAGCAGCGTTATTCTATGCGTGTTTAAGCAATAA
>NW_016232238.1:0-1209 GCF_001687245.7 Rhagoletis zephyria | reverse complement strand
TTCAGAAATACGAAAACTGCGATATTTTAGTAACTACTGAAGATTATAAGCAAAGCACTGAAAATTTTTGAAATCGGACTAAAATTGAGGCCGATTTTCATATAACGGTAAATTTCAGAAATGTTTGAAACCTCAATATTTCGAAATTTAAGGACGCTAATCTACTCAAAATTGATACACCCTGGCATACCATGTAGTGATAGCTTTCGAAAAGGTGAAAATCATATATTAAATGTTCGGCTCCGCCCGAACTTAGACTTTCTTACTTGTTAGTTTTTCACTTTGACATCAATAATTCAAAAATGACTTAAAAAATTCAGAGAAATGTGCTTAGATATGAAGTATGGGTATAAAATTAAAGAGGAAATCCTGTAGAAT
Source organism: Rhagoletis zephyria (assembly GCF_001687245.7). Taxonomy (NCBI): domain Eukaryota; kingdom Metazoa; phylum Arthropoda; class Insecta; order Diptera; family Tephritidae; genus Rhagoletis; species Rhagoletis zephyria. The sequence continues at coordinate 831 of NW_016232238.1, read as the reverse complement.
TGAAACAGATTCAAGTTTTTGGTGCAGAAGGACTGGAAAGTATTGAAAATGTACTTTTACCATTTTATCCTTAAAATTTTGCAATATTTTCTTTTGGAAAAATTATATGTTAAGGACTTGTATAAACTCGACAATATCCTCGAATTTCGTCCTTCTAACTTTATCAGCTTAAAAAATTACCTATTCGTCCTTGTGAATCCAAAAAATGTTTATTTTTTTAAATTCTAAAGAAATTTCCTCTTGAATTTGGTACCCATATTTTTGTTCTACAGTGCCTTGCATTTTTTAAGTAACTTTTGGAATTAATCATATCTTTGAAATTACAAAGTTCTTTAAAATAAATCCTGACGTCAAATAGAAAAAATAAAAATGCCACTTTAAATAAAAAACTAGGTCTCAAATCCATTTATTTATTATTTATTTGATGGTAGGAGAGCTTCTCAAGCAATATAGAAGCAATTTTTTCCATTTAAGTTTTTGAAAAGTAATGAATATCCCGGGATTGTGATAACGACATCCCGAAAATCCCGGGATCGGAAAATCCGAAAAATTAACATCCCTAGTGCACATCTTTGCCTACGATTTTTCTCCTTTTTTGTAAATAATTATGGTACCTAAGCATGTGTGACGGCATTCAAGAAGCTATAAATAAGCTAGTGAGCCTTGCATTGTTGTAAGTCCACATAGCAGATAACGAAAATATATTGAACCTTTGCGACTTAATTTAGTAAACCTCTCTGCTTACGATACTTATGTATATTTAAATGTTTGAATATGTCGTCGTAATCATATCTATACAAATTTTGCACCTTTTTTGTATATGTTGCCAGC
>NW_016232237.1:0-1209 GCF_001687245.7 Rhagoletis zephyria | reverse complement strand
GCGGAGATCTTTTTGTATCGATACCCTTAGCCTCCGCCGCCTGTTCCATTTTTATTCTGGCCTCTCTTGCGATTGACGACTTACAGACATTCTTTACCTCTTGCCTCCCAGAATTCCCTGTAGCCGATCTCCCGATATCGCTTCTTTCGGAACCTGGTTGCCTTCAAGCATTGTGTTCTATGCTTTTGCCCTCAGTACCCTGTTGTGTCGTGAGTCTGCAATGGCATACTATCATTGTCCAATTATTTTCTCTCTCTCCCTTTGCGAATCTATCAAGCCAGAGACGGCTTCAAAATGTTGGATATTTTTCAGCGTTAGAGTTCAACTTACCTCTCGATTTCTCACTTAGTTTCGTGTTACGCTTTTGCTGACCGCCCTTCCCTTGCGGACTTTAGCTCGCTGCCTATCCGCGACTTCCTTTTCTCCCCTACTTTTTGTTCTATTTTTATTAAAGCTGCTCATCTTAATCGTACGATCACTTGATGGAGTAGGTAGAACCTCATCTTTCGCAGAAGTGGCCTGTGTACGGTGTTACGATGGATCCGTTGTAGCACAGCTACTAATGCAGACCTCTGGCTGAAAATCATCCAATAGGCAAGGTTCTTGAATAAAAGTATGGATTAAGGGGTTGCTAGTCCTTAATCGCCTTTCATCAGAAATCCAAGTTGCTGTACGTTGTTTGCGAGCTAAGATATCGCTCGTTCAATTTTGTGTCACAGAACCCAGCGTTCACACGCGTTTTATAGGAAAACGGAAAACGCCAAATACAGAAAAGAAAGTCCTCTACGAATTTCTGGTCCTGAAATAAGTTAAGTAAAGGCAGGATCCGAAATTGATTACGACATCTCTTCTTAGTTACTTTTTTACCAATATAAGTCCTTCTGCAAAATAATATTGTTATAATAAAAGGCCCGCAGAAGCCAGTTAATACATTGGAGGAGAAGAACATCTATAATGACCTGCATCTCTGCACGCAAAAGCGAATACAAGATGGTAATTCGTCTTTCGCAAAGCGCTTGCTGAAATAGTACTGCCGCCGTGTTGAGTCAAACTACTAACCAAAGAAAGTCTATGCAAGAAAGACCTAATCTTTAAGCTGGGTTCACTCAAGCGGTCTATCGGCTCCTTCATGGAGATAGAGTGTGGATTTTTTTTTTTTTATATCAGGTGATGCTCATACATTATGCTCCGTCGACAGGGACAGGAGAG
>NW_016232235.1:0-1209 GCF_001687245.7 Rhagoletis zephyria | reverse complement strand
GTTGACGAAAAGAATTCACGTCGAACTGAAGGTAAATCGAGCGCTGAACGTTGTCGGACAATATCGGAGACCCTTTAGTAATACTTTGGGTTTTAAGCCGACTATGACTATACTTTCTCTGCACATAGCTTTCGTCAAGCCCATCGTGGCGTATTCTGATTTAGTGTGCTGGCGCAAAACCATAGATTTTATATTTAGGAGACTATAGAGGAGTGCGTGTAGGTCGTTAGTTGTTTTTAGCTCCAAATGACAAACTGATACCTGGAGTCTCTTCTGGAAGGAAGTATGTCGTTAGGTCTCCCTGAAGAGAGTTCCAAATTTTTTCTCCCAGAAGTAGGTAAAAACTTTTTGTACTGACTGGTATAAGGCTGAAAATTAAACTGGAGCTGGATGGCATCTGGAGAGTTACTTCGAATGATTTACTGTTTTAGATATAATGTCAAGGTCTGCGGTGGCAACTAATCTGCTTTAAAGGCTTTGTAAGCCACTTGCACTTCTTCAAGAGCTCTGCAAGTATGTAATTTCCTGAGCTCCGTTACCAAATAGAACAAGCCTGGAATTATGTGAGACCCGGAACACTGTAGTGTTAAACTGTTTAATAGACGTGCTGCGGTTCTNTTTTGGATATGTAAACAACTTAGCTCTCGGTATGGGTAAAATTCGGCACTAATTTACGACTAATTTAGTACCATTTCGGGACCTGTTAGGACTATTTCTAGACAATTTTGGGACTGGTTGGGGATCATTTCGTGTCTAAGTCACGACTATTTGAGAACCATTTCGGGACTAGCTCTGGAGCATTTCGAGACTAGTTCAGTACTACTTCAGAAACATTTCGGGATAAGTTTAAGATCATTTTCGGTCTACTTCAGGACCATTTTGCTAGTAGGTTGGGGTCATTGTTGGACTAATAAGGGAACTTTACGAGACAGCTTCAAAACTTGTTCGAAATCATTTCGGGATATTTTTAGGCTTGTAAAGAACAATTTCGAAACCGTTTCTAAACTTTTTCAGAACCACTTCATGGCAATTTTGGGACTAGTTCGGCATCATTTCGGGCTAGTTAGAAACTAGATATGAAAAGGTTACGAAAAAATCTTACTAGTAGGTCGGAACTAGCTATGAAATTTTCCTAAAGCAGTACTGAACTATTCCCGAAGTGGTTATGATAAAGTTGTGTCTGGTCTCGACAAAATGAATGCAATGAAA
>NW_016232234.1:0-1209 GCF_001687245.7 Rhagoletis zephyria | reverse complement strand
AGTAAAACAAAAAGTGCAAGTATCAATTTGGATCAGCAGAATAGAGGAGTGGAATAAAACCAATTTTTTTCTTTACTTTCTTTCCTTTCACCTAAAACTAAAACAACACCAAATTCTAAATCAATTGAACAGACAAATTAAATAAAGCTGCCACAAACCAAATGATTGCCATCAATACTGTCCTCCACGTAAGACAGTCTTTTACAGCAGTGACACAGCAGCAGCAGCAGCAGCAGCAAAGTTCCACCTCAATTAATTAATTAATGAGCAGTGGAATGCAACAGCAACAGCAGCACTAGAGCAATCGAGATTGCAAACCATCTCTCTCTTTTTCCCTCTCTCCGACAAATCACCAACAAAAGAGAAAACGATTGAGTAATAATACCAAAAAGCGAGAGAGCGAGGGGCACAGCAAACATTGGGCAAATGAGATGTGCCTGCCGTCTTTGCACTCTGCTGCTGCAGCGCACGCACTTTGTCCGTGGCACCCAAAATCTCTCTCTCTCTCTCTTTCTCTCATTTTCGCCCAACTTGGTAGTCAATCTCCCCCAGAAACGGGCAGCCAGCAGCAGACATTGGCACTGCCCGAAAAGCTACGAGGAAAACGGGCACTACCAGTGCACCACCACCGTCTAGTGCACACTTTTCGGTCTTTTCAGACATTTCATGAACGTTCTCTTTCTCTCTTTAATTTTCGCTTCCCCTTTTAATCTTCTCGAGTCACCCCTTTGGTGATGGTGGTGGTCAGCCACTTCTTCTGCTGGCAAAACCTCAAAACCTTTTTCAGCTAGTTGCCGCAAACAATCGCCGTCAGTTGATTTTTAGAAAAAGCCGTCAGTTTAGTGCTGGCAATCAACTGCTGGTGGTGAATCGGTGCTAGTCGTCATCGTCGTAGTAGCAGTGAACTCTCTTTCGCAGCAACCACTGAAGCTTATCTTATCTTATCGAGAAGAAGAAAGAGGGAGAAAAGAGGGGAATGACTAGTCAAGCAGCAGCAGAGTACTTTTGCCCAGTTGGAGAGAGCCTCACCAAAACAGAGCCGGGCACAATATGGAGCAAAAAATGTTGTAAATTCAAATTCGACAAAAAAAGACGCTTCAGTGGTGCTCTTTAAACTCAACATTGGTCTCATTAGAACGGACAAACAGACAGACACAGATTGTCGGCGACAGCGGCGGCGGCGGCGGTAGTGATTGGCGAAATTGGTGG
>NW_016232233.1:0-1210 GCF_001687245.7 Rhagoletis zephyria | reverse complement strand
AAAAGTTTTTCCACCATAGAACTTTTCTATCAATTGGCACAGGCCCTAGGAGATGCTTTGGTATTTATGTGGCGTCTGTACGTATCATCATTTAATTTTTTTCAAAATTTCAGGACTTAAAGTACAAAAAAAAACTAAGAAGGTTTTGTTCCAGGATGTTTTGGTTCGTATGCCTGTGTGGGCGTGACTGCTGCCTGAAATTCGAAAAAATGCAATTTTATAAACTACCACTGAGGCCGCACTACTCAATCCATGTCATTGGTGTGGATATCAGTAGAAGGGCCTTTAAATGGTNATTTTATAAACTACCACTGAGGCCGCACTACTCAATCCATGTCATTGGTGTGGATATCAGTAGAAGGGCCTTTAAATGGTCTATCTAACGCTATTTTTTGTGTTTGTAAAATATAAATATGTCATAACGTTATCGCCTGAAAACTAAAAATCGGGCTGCTGAAAATATACAATTCGGGCATTTTCTCTAAAACTGGTCAGTCGATTTTATTCTACGTCTTAACAAATCTAGCCCAAAACCTTAGCTTTCATCTGTTATACAGCCTATATCTGGGAAAACTCTTGTTGTGGAGTTATTGCGATTCAAAAAAAATGTCGTTCCAAAAAGGGTCAAATGGTTAAATATTAACATATCCGTCTAATTTGGTTATTTTAAGATATAAAAATAACTTACCCAGTTCCCCAAAAAAAATTGCCCATTCCCCGATTGCCATTTAAACCGAAATTCCCTGAAAATCGGGGAATTTTCCGCGAGTTGACAAGTTGAAGGATGCAGCTGTGCTAATCACTTCGTACATGTCTTGGAAACCACAATTTATGTGTATTTTAGAGCACTTAACCTACCTGGAAAGACGCGTACAATATTACCTATAGCTGTACATAAATATGTATGTATGAATGCATTTAGTTCACCCAATGTGCCGCTACTACTTACATACATATGTATAAATTGCTACTGAGCAGAACTACTTGAGAAAAAGGCATTAGTTTAGTAGCACGAGTGCAACATCGTACACGTGATAGAAGTAAAACTTCTTAAAAAGAGCACATTGTGCGCCCCACACACGGTAGAAAACTTAACAAAAATAAACTACGAGACTATCAGACGAATATAGTTGTTTATTGTATCCAAAGTTGGTACCAATATGATAAGTTTTTATCATTTCTTATATTTTTAATTTTTAATTTTTTCGAA
>NW_016232231.1:0-1210 GCF_001687245.7 Rhagoletis zephyria | reverse complement strand
TAATGTTCGGCTCCGCCCGAACTTAGACTTTCTTACTTGTTAGTATTGAGTTTATTTTAAGATTTTTCAAATGAACCTTGTATAACTGTTAAGAGCGAATATTTATTTTCGATTATTTTACGCTTCTTTCAAGAGTTTTATAAGCCAAAAATCTGCGTTTTTAAGCTTTCTTTCTTTTATTAAACTTAAAAAAACCGACTTAATTTTATTTTGCATGTTGGGTATATATGTGCATACATACATACATATATGTAAAGCCATGACAAATACGCTTTCAACAATAGATAACCAAGTAACAATGATTTGGCAAAAAGAGCAACATTTAACAAATGGGTGTCTGATTTGCTGTGTATGTTGCAAGCGGCTCACTAGCGAGGCGTGGAAGGAATGCGTAAACGCGTGTGAAAAGGTTTTATTTATTGGCAACACTTAAGTAACGATATTGCAATGGATAATTTTTTGTTTAACACTTCATATATGTATATGTACATACATATATGTGTAGTCTGTTTGTACAAAGGTACTATGTCCGTTTATTTTTAAAGTCGGGGCGCATATTTAGTATANATTTTCATGCAAATTTTGAACTTTTCGTCTGCATTTTTAGGAAATTTTCGGTAGCAGTTCTAAAGTCTGTTAAACCTGATAAATTCCGTTAATTTTTAATATTATTCAGCGGTTTTTTTCATACAATGTGTGCAACTTATTAAAAGTAGTGTTGATTATTTTAAATTTACTTTGCAAAGGGTCTTGCGCATTTTCTTCCATAAGAAATTCGTGCTTATTTAAAAAAAAAGTGCAAAAAGTCATCAGCAAAAAAACTTTGACTTTTTAGCCGCTTAAAACTTGCACTTGGTTATACAAACTAATATTTAAATTTTTTTTTCTTAAAATACAGATCTTAAAAATTTTGATGAAAATTTGTTGAATTTATGTGAGCTCTGTATAAATATTGAAAATTTCATTTACTTATATAATTTTTGTTACAGCATGAACCATATTGAAAAAAAAACCCAAATAACAAAAAATTTAATTCTAAAAACCTTGCAAATATTAAACAAAAACACGCATGGAATCACTTTTGCACTATAGTGTACATACTACATACTCATTCAATTTCAATTTATTTTATTTATTTATTGAAGAAAACAGTGGTTGTATAAGTAAGACCATAATCCTTTAAGAGTACATACATCAACTAAAATAAGTG
>NW_016232230.1:351-1210 GCF_001687245.7 Rhagoletis zephyria | reverse complement strand
TGGCCTTAAAGGTTAAATTAACAGCCACACACACACTTATGCTATTTCGTCGAACGCCACGTTTTGCGATCGAAAAAGGTCAATAGACGAATTTTACAAGATTATAACAAAAATTAACTCAAGAAAAAAAAAACATGTGTGGTGTAGAAAGTATAAGCATTTTATTTTGGTTGAAAAATATTTTTTGTTTGTCTCTAACTCGACAGTTTTTACCGCGATAGAATCGCAGAGATGTTTGCATGATGTTTGTGTAGCATCAAAAACTGTTCGGATTCGTTCCGATAGGATCGCACAGGTGTGTGGATTCTTTAAAAGTAAAATAAAAACAAAACATATTTTAATTTAAAAACTTCAAAAATAATTTATTTTCACATTAATTAATTTACGTAAATTTATAAAAAAAAAAAAAATATTTGGTCGAGCACACAGCGGAACAGAAGAGAAGCTAGACAGTTTAAAAGCGTTTGGTTCTGTTTCCTTGTGTTTTTTTAACAAACTAATGAAAAAGTAGTTGAGGGTTAACAATATCATGTTAAATATTTCACTTTAAAAAATATCAAATTTTTTTTAATCAAAAACTTATTGTAGAAAAGCAGCAATAATTTGAAAAAATTGTAGAATTGATAGCTATTTCGGAAATCACCACATTCCCTCATCAGACTTCTTTCAATAGGATTCGAACCGACGATCCCACTGACTCAGTTGCCTACGCACTGTGCTAAAAGTTCGCCATGTAAATTATCGTTGCTTTTTTTCACTCTTTCATTTGTTAAGCCAATTACAATGGCACCCTGAAATTGTGCATATGGAAACTGTGCATACGAAATAATGCATATGAAAAAAACCGAAATAATGCATA
>NW_016232230.1:0-215 GCF_001687245.7 Rhagoletis zephyria | reverse complement strand
TTCAAAACCGAAATAATGCATATGACAAAAACCGAAGTAATGCATACATGCACAGTTTCGACTCAAAACCGAAGTAATGCATATGACAAAAACCGAAATAGTGCATACATGAAAACGAACTTCTTTCTGAATAGGCGGCCTGCGGCCGCGCTTAGGGATTATAACCCCTATTAAGTAGAACTCTCCTTTCTGTGTTGCCGGAAAAGCAGGGCGGA
>NW_016232229.1:1043-1210 GCF_001687245.7 Rhagoletis zephyria | reverse complement strand
AGCAGCAGGATGATTCTTATGATATGTACGACGAGTTTGATTGTGAGGTCGAAGAAGAGGCCACAACAATGAAGGTGAAAGAAGAAGAAGATTCGGAGACTGATTGCTATGTTTTGGAAAGTGATGATGATCAATCAGCAGGAAATGGTGAGTGGATAGTTCTTTTT
>NW_016232229.1:783-979 GCF_001687245.7 Rhagoletis zephyria | reverse complement strand
GAATCAGTGATCAAAACTGAAGATCAGTCTGAAACTTCAATTGATATGTACGAAGACGAGTTTTATGAGCGCCTGGAACAGGATTTTTATGCCAACAATAATGCCAATGAAACGAGTGAAGCAGTGAACGTCAACGAAGAACAAGAGACGGATTCTGATGCCACTGAAATTGATGAGGATGGTCATTCAGCAGTCA
>NW_016232229.1:0-647 GCF_001687245.7 Rhagoletis zephyria | reverse complement strand
AGCTAAAATCCACAAGTGTCAGCAGTGCGACAAAAGCTTTCCAACTCCATATAATCTCAATCGACACCAACTAGTGCACAATGGCATTCGAGCTTACCAGTGCCCAACATGCTCCAAAGCATTTAAGGAGAAGGGTCATCTCAAACAACATCAACAAGTGCACACTGGCATTAAAACGCACCAGTGCCCAACATGCTCCAAATCATTTGGGCAAAAGGGTACTCTCCAACAACACCAACTTGTTCACACTGGCATTAAAGCGCACAAGTGCCCAACATGCTCCGAATCATTTGGGCAAAAGGGTACTCTCAAGCTACACCAGCTTGTTCACACTGGCATTAAAACGCACAAGTGCACGATTTGCTCTAAATCATTTGGGAAAAAGAATAATCTCATTTCACACCAAGCAGTTCACACCGACTCTCGATCCTTTCAATGCTCCATTTGTGAAAAAGCGTTCAAATGGAAGCGTGGTCTCAAAAAGCATCTTCAAACTCATAATCAGCAGTAATCTCGCACCTTTGCTGCACTGTAAAGCCATCTTTCCTTCGGTAATTCATCTTTAGCTCTTTTCCACAATTTAAAACTGCATACATAGCAAACCTTTTTGTCAACACCTTCTCACCAGTTTTTACACTGAACACAGT
>NW_016232228.1:0-1210 GCF_001687245.7 Rhagoletis zephyria | reverse complement strand
CCATAGAAAACTCGTTACCGAAAATCGCGAGATGATTCAGGAGGAAATCGAAAACTTTGCTGAAAATCCCAAATGTTTTTTATTAGCGTAAAAATTATTAAATAAAAAATATATCAAAAAAATTTACAAGAATATTTCGTTCTCCCGCCCCCCTTACACCAGGTACTGGCTACGCCCTTGTCTGTACACTATAAATATTAAAGGAAAATTAATATACGTGTGTCTTTAATAGACCAAAAGAAGCCAAATTAACAATTTTTAGAATTTTTGACTCCAGTTTTCTCGTATGTATGTTTGTACGCGCATAACTTGAAAACTAATGCATGAAAGTGAATGCAGTTTTCAACCGGTGCATTGCTAAAGGTCTGACTTAAAACATAAAATGAAAAATATTAGATAGTTACCACCTGCTTGAAAATTGCAATTTAAGTAAGTTGAAAAGATAAAGTGAATATTGCAATATGACTGCCAAAAGAAAGAGATTTAAGAAAGACTAAAGNGATAAATTGCATATTGCAATATGTGTATCAAACTGAAGATTTTTATTCTTTTTTTACTGTAGAAAATATTTTTGCCGCCGGTTTGAAAAAATTATGTTAAATAAAAAAAAATAAAAATAAAAAAGAAAAAAAAAAATAAAAATAAAAAATAAATAAAAAATAAAATAAAATAAAAAATTTAAATAAAACAAAATATTAAATAAATTGAAACAAATTTACTGCATCATTTTAATTGACACTGACTGGTTTCATTGATTTCTCTAAATTAGAACATAAATGTATACGATTCCGTTTTAAAACCGGAGCTGTAAGCGAAAACTCACCTTTTTACAAATTCCAAATTCACATTTTGCAATGGTTCTAAATAAAGTTTGGCATTTTTCGGATGCATCAAAATAGGATTCACTTGATTTCGGAATGCGCCCCATTTTTCGCCTCTGTCACAGGAAGAGATGAAATAAATTTACATGAGTTTTTAAAAACGTAATAAATAAGGTACAAAATAAATTGCACATCTGTTCTACGCACTCTGCATTTAGGCCACCCGTTTCGTTAAAGAAACCATCTTTTCGTGATTCTCTGTAGTACCTAATGGCATCTGTTCCGGGCCGACTAGGCCATTTACCTTCGGTGCGAAAGATCTTCCCGAAATCGTCTACATTAAAAAGTACGACCGTATCTGGTTGCCCAATAACACCAGCCATGCGATA
>NW_016232227.1:0-1210 GCF_001687245.7 Rhagoletis zephyria | reverse complement strand
GGGGATAATTATTTTACACATTTGTACCGGTGCCGTTTTATTATATGTAGAATTTTGTAATTATAATTCCGAGCAAAAGTTAGATTGGGATTTAGAAGGCTGGAGACCAGATCGCGGCCCACAATTAGGCCAGGATAGGCTCGATGTGATACCACATAACGTATCTAACCTTTGGTTGGTTGCTTGGTAGAAGCGTCACCTGAGCACTCGCCTAGTAGACAATTACCGCTCGCCGGTTTCGTCAAACCACTTGGATTTATCGATTAATATATTTACGTTAGTAATGGAGCTCTTGAAAAGCTCTATAAGGTTTTGGATGGGGAGTCTCCCTAGTGAATCATGTCTTATGCGTGCTAATGCTGGGCACTCGCAAAGATAATGTAGTACCGTTTCCTTGTTTTCCTCTGGATTGCAGCTACGCCACCGTGGCTTGTACGGAAGGTCCGTTATCATGGGTGCTAACCTAACTTTATCTTTCCCCGACCTCTTTAAAAGTTCTTCTATTTTTTTCGTGACATAGTTCGGCCATATATTCCTCGCAGATTTGCAGATTTGAAGGTTTTTCCAACGTGTATCAACCATGCGTGCAAACTGTAAATGCAGTTCCCTTTTAATGACTCCGAATGAATAGTTTATTGTCTCTACTTCGGATTCAATAGAGATGTTCCCGCCTAAGCCATTTATTCAGCCCTCCCCCTTCGCGGTTTCTCTCCAATGCTTTGCAGGCCCTCTCGCTTCCCAGCACTGACCCTTTGAGTTTGTTCCATTTATTTCAAATTTGTGAGGAATCACGAAGGATCCCATCTCGAACACAAGCGAACTTAACGACGGCCACTTTCATGCCGCTCTGCCCGCAGTCTCGATCATTCTATCACAAACTCGATTAACTGTTTGCACTTGCATTGTTGCAGCCTTATTCCTTTGTCTTGCTCACTTATAATTATCGGCAATTTCATGGCAATGAAATCNTCGATTAACTGTTTGCACTTGCATTGTTGCAGCCTTATTCCTTTGTCTTGCTCACTTATAATTATCGGCAATTTCATGGCAATGAAATCTTCAAGCGTGCAAAATTATAAATGATAACGCATTCCGGCGGACACGTTGATCAAGCTAAGGCAGAAAAAAGTTAAGCTGCAAGTTAAGCGGATCGGCGAGACAGGTCCCAACTGTGTACGTATTAAAAACATGAAGCATCATATGCGAATGG
>NW_016232226.1:0-1210 GCF_001687245.7 Rhagoletis zephyria | reverse complement strand
AATTTTAAATCCCAGTTTCACCAATCAATTTTAAAATTTATCAGTTTGTTGAAATTAAAAATGGCAAATTTTCCGCACAAAATCGTGTCATTTTATACACAACAACAACAAATTCTCCGAACAAAAATTTTGTCATTTTAAATTTGAGCAGGCTGATAAATTTAAAATTATTTTGTGACCGGGCATAAGGGATTTGGTAAATTATTGTTAGTAAAAGGTAATGCTATTTTTTATCTTTTTCATAGCTAAAAAATTTTGTGAAAAAAAATTTCATAATGAAAACTTTTTTGCTTATAAGTAAATTTTTTTTATCTGAAAACAGAAACGTAAATTCATAAGAAATGATAGAATTTTTTTTCAATTCACGTTTAAACAGAACAAGAACCGTCCACCTGAATACCATAGAGCTACTACTTTTCTGAACACGACTGTATAGAGTATGTATTTTAGCTGTTTTTTTTTTTGTGTGTTCCTTTTCTGTTTCAGTGTAGTTTATACAATCTTTTCACAAACTTTAAATTTCACTTTTATAGTTTGCTGCTATTAGCAGTGGCAAAAACCAAAATAACTAAAGCAGGAAATAAGAAAGAAAAACCGAAAAATATATCTGCATATGTACACATGCATGCGTTGTTACAGTTCCTATTAAACTATTTTTATTCGTCAACGCGCGTTCGTTGTAACTAATTTTAAATTAATGAGCCCGCAAGTAAATAGCTACATACAAACATATGTACATTACATATGTATTTTTCGGCTTTTTGTTTTTGTCATTCTTAAGTAAATGTAAAAATGTATGTTTTTCTGTTGCGTGAATTTGCTGTGCAGCAGTCACTTTGAAATTGTTACCCAAACAAAAATAAAAGCAACAATACCAATTGCCANCAGACATATATCAACAGCGTGCCAGCTAACTAAATATGTAAATAAAAAATTCCCCCAAAATGTGCGTCCTGTGCAATGTGCGCGCCCCAATTTGTGCGTGTGTGTGTGAATTCACTTCTGAGTGTATGCGACGCACTGCACTTTGTACACACAATGCGCAGTGTTATTTTTAAATCGAATTAAGTAAAAACAAATTTCGAAATTCCACAGATGTTTGCATTTTGTGTCATCAACATCGAAAGCGGCAAAACGACGAAAAACAAAATTAAATACGTAAAAACACTGCATTTAACATGCAGCATTTAGTAAATTACAATAAAAATAA
>NW_016232225.1:0-1210 GCF_001687245.7 Rhagoletis zephyria | reverse complement strand
TTCAAGTAGCTTTTAACTTTCAGCTGACATCGGTGCAAATTGTTTGACATGTGAAAGAACGTCGCCAAACTGGCTTTGGACTTCCAGTGTGGGATAGACTTCGGCGCTAAGAATTTATGCTCATTTCGCTGAATAAATATCTCATCATCAATGTCAAAGATTGCTAATCGATTTTTGGCCCTCGACCTAAATCTGGTCTAGGACTGTCATTCCAGCAGCATTCGCCAAAACACCTTTGGGGACTTTGTATGTTTTTGCAACAACGGCATTGCTCTGTTGAGCACATCAAGTGGAGTTTAGACATGAAATACAGGCGATTCTTACATGGAATGTAGGTAGCGAATACAAGAATATTACGCCTATCGGAATGAGAAACCCGATGAAAATCATACAGAGTACCTCATTATCCTTGTCGCTGGGCATGGGGTTTAAGCGGTAATATGTTACACTGGTATGTCTGGCACAGCAGTTTACACCAAGAGGGTTACTGGCTATAGAACTGAAATGTATACTTGCTCATACGAAGGGCGGGTGGTGACTGGAGGCTGCAGTTCCCATGCCCAGACGCCCGCGCCGGGGTTGGTGCATGAATTTTCATTGAGCATAAAGCTATTCATCCGCCTACCAGACCACGAAAGCATTTCCCAGGCCGCAAAATTAAGAGGCAGTACCGTACATCAAAGAGAATGTACCCGCGAAATCGCAGTTGAATTTCTTGCCATTAAACCAGGCGGATATTCAACAACTCTCTCCTACCTCTGTAAGAGACTAGGAGAGACCTGGCCACGATTTCTGCTCAATACTAAATCACCCTAATATGGGACTCGGAATAAATAGACAGCGATCGAGGTGGACATGGGTGCCTTGGTCAAGGTGATTAAGGGCATAAGTGCCAAAATTTTTCATTCGCAAGCTATGCAGAGGTGGATAGGATTACCTTATACAGGCTCGTATAGGATTACCTGGCAGTTCTGGCTATTCTATAAACCAAACCTCTTTTAGAAGTGAGAAAGTAATGGTGGGCACTGTGGTGTAGTGGCTAGTAGTGCGCGCTACCACTCCGCAGGGCCTGCGTTCAAGCCAACATCTAAAAATTAAAGAACAGAAAAGTGGTTGTCTAAAGCAGTCGCCTCTCGACAGGCAATAGCGAACCTCCGAGTATGTTTCTGCCATGAAAAACAGCTTCTCATAAAAATACAATCGCCGTTCG
>NW_016232223.1:0-1210 GCF_001687245.7 Rhagoletis zephyria | reverse complement strand
TGTAAACTCTTGAACCACCTGCGAGCCCACAATAGCGTCACGCATGAAGTGTTTGAAGTAGGGATGTGCCGGGTATCCGGTAGATATCCGGAATCCGGCCTATCCTGCCGTTTTTTGGTTATCCGGTTATCCGGCCGGATACTGGCTAATATCCGGCCGGATTCCGGATATCGATTATAGAAGATTCAATTTAGAAATTTAACCCAGATTTTGTATTTTTGTAATCCAATNATCCAATTTAATAGTTTCTAATTAGTAATCAGAGTTAACAATTTGTATATTTTTCATTATGAAAAGAAGCATTTCCGCATTATCGGGCAACAACCTATTTCTATTTTCAACATAAGTGTTACCCGATGCACTAAATACTCTTTCCGAGCTCACTGAGGAAGGCGGCGCGCAGAGATACTTCATTGCCAGTGTAAACAAATTCGGAAATTCTTTGCGGCTATACTTCCACCAAGTTAAGGGATCTTCTTGTCTGGATATAAGAGGTAGCTGCAAATATTTCTCTATTTCTATTTCATAAATCGCTGCCTTTTTTCTTGTACGTTCGCTGCCTTGTCTACCAATCGTTTGGCTACCCATATCACTAGAAACACTAGAATCAGCATCAGAGCCGTTGGCGATTTCCTCAAAGCATTGCCAAATATCCTCGTGAGCTCGATCTTCGATGGAAGTTTTCACTATAGTTCGCCATTTTTCATAGGATTCAACTGGTTTCTCCATGCTAACTAATTTATAATTTCGAATTAATTCATCAGCAACCCAGTTTTTAGCTTTATTGTCGTCAGAAAAAAACGAGTTTTGAAACGGTGCGAATCTGTTCCGAAAAAATGACAACAATGCCGCAACTATTTATTGGAACATTCACAGCTCTTCATTTCGTCGTGCCGAAATTGCAGACCTACGCGTTCGGAAACGAAAAAACTTAATAGGCGGGTTCTGTATAATTTAAACAAAAATTAACGTAAGAAAACAAAACATCTTGATTGTTCAAAAGCAAAGAATTTGATGAAGATTGTTTTTTGTTTGTTTATAAGATGCCATTTATCACTGCGATAGTATCGCACAGATGTGTGCGTAATTGTGTTTTCGAAGTGGTAAATTCTGTAGCATCAGAAACGGTGCGGNGGAAATTTATTAAAGGCAGCAGTCTATCGGATATCCGATCGGATATCCGAATCCGGCTGTTATTTTTTACAGGATA
>NW_016232221.1:0-1210 GCF_001687245.7 Rhagoletis zephyria | reverse complement strand
ACACAAAAGTGTGTACATATGTATGTTCAAACATATGTTTATTATTTTCGTAGCAAATAAATCAACTCAATACTCATAATGACTGACTGTGACCAAGTGACAGGCTCACAACAGCAAAAAGCCAACCGAAAATCCATTGCTCAGTCTTGGTGATTAACCTCAATTCGGTATTTCTGCCTTGAAGCTTCTCATATTCTTCTTCTGGTACTTTAATGTGCGTACGTTAATGTTCCTCGCTAAATACATCAACACTTGAGTGAATTCAAAACGAGGAGATATGTATAATAATCATTTCCGAGTGCTACTGAAAACTTCGAAATTGTTAAAACAAACAATTCATTTCACAGAAATTTCAACATTTTTAGCCTTTTATTGATGTCGTTGACGAGACTGTTTACTCAGTAATATTTGAAGCCAGGCAATAATACGAATATATTCGGCAAATATGTATATATAAGCACATACAGAGGCTACAGTGTGTTGGTTTCGATCTAAAAACGGCAAATATATCTTGTACTTGGACAGGTAGAGCAAAATAAAGCTAAAAAAATAATTTGTAAAACAAGTAATTTTTAGCAAAATAAAAAAACCCATAGACATTATGGGAATGAAATGTGCTGCAAATGCATACCTGTTACAACGAGAACCCAGTGCTGGAAAGCATTTCGTTTTGGTCACACTACCATACTTAATAACCAATAAGGACCGAGAAAAAAGATTACTACTGATGACAACATACTTACAGGAAGGGAAGATCTATGGACACCGCCCTATACAATGTAGTTAGAGCAAAAGATGTGGCCCTTGAGAATTGTAAACAGCGCTCAAAACCTCGCTCAAGCGTAAAGTTACGGAACAGTTTGTGTGCAGATTCTACGGTTACAGTAGTATATTGTCAACACTTTCTGGAAAGATCACCTTCGTGAGGCTGTAGACGAATGTCAGGTCACCAGTGAAGTCACATGCTGGCGAGAGGACATTTGGATGGCTGACTCGATGTTTGCTTACATGGTTTGGATACGGTTACAATCGGTGCGGTTCATTACAGTTACTTAAGCTTAGCAAGCTGCCGGAGTATTGTAGTATTTTTCAGGGAGAAACGATGAACTTAAAGAAGAATATCAGAAAAAAGGGGCCCAACTTTCATATTTACAGCGGGCCTATGATAAAGGCATAAAACACAAAGACCCTCTTAGTAAAAGTAAACGAC
>NW_016232220.1:0-1210 GCF_001687245.7 Rhagoletis zephyria | reverse complement strand
ATGAAATAAGCAATTGGAAGTCTACAGAATTTAGGCAATTTTTATTATAGCTGGAATTTTTGTTTTAAAAGACTGCATATCAGACGATTTATACTAACTTTTTCCTTTCGACTCTCGACTTCTTTCTGGTCGAAGGTCTCATAACACAGAATTGAATGTCNTGTTTTAAAAGACTGCATATCAGACGATTTATACTAACTTTTTCCTTTCGACTCTCGACTTCTTTCTGGTCGAAGGTCTCATAACACAGAATTGAATGTCGCAAATGAGATTTTGAAAGATTTTGTAAAATTATTTGGCGATTTATATGGCGATTTTTTAATAAGCTTTAACGGACATTGTTTGCTGCACTTACCAGATTGCGTAAAACAGTTCGGTCCTTTAGATAGTTTTTCCGCGTACAAATTTGAAAATTATATGCAGTACTTGAAGAAAATTATTAATAAATCAAACCAAATTTTACAGCACATTTATTTTAGAACCCTTGAACGCCAAAACGTACTTGCAGATCCCAACAAAAGTTCTAAGATAGGCGAATTTTCCATAGATTTTAAAAAAAGAGAAAGACAGTTTCTGTTTTAGCTCTGAATTGGGACCTGTTGAAATTGTAGGCCAAAATGTAGAATCAAACGTGTTTAAAGCTGTTGTTTTAGTAAACTCTGCGAACTATTTGAGAAACCGTTACAGTCTTCAACTGGAATAAAAACGAAGTAGATGTAAATATGAATGATATAAGTTACAAGTATTTTTGTATTCCTGTTCAAGGAAAATACTTATACCCTTACTTAGGGCTGCCAGATATCTCTGTTGCCAAACCGGGACACTTTAGGCAGGGCCTCTTGCTCCCTTCTCTTTCATTTCGACGTGCGAAAGGATGTAGAGAAATTTTATTTTGACAGACAAAAACAAAAACATAAAAACATGAGATCATGAGATCATTATAACGTACGCCAACAAAACAAAACAACTGATCACAACCAAAGCACAGAGAATTTTTCACAATGCATGAACCTTTTTTTATTCTTTATAAAAATAAAGTTTATACTAAATATATGAAAAAACATAAAAATAAAATTGTTAAGCTTTGTGCTAAACTCGGGAAAATTCAATAAATTTGGAACATTCTAATCAGACTTTTTATAAAAATTTTTAAAATAAAAATTTGCAGCCCATTAAATTTTAGTTGATTTTTGGTATTGTTTTTACTGAG
>NW_016232219.1:0-1210 GCF_001687245.7 Rhagoletis zephyria | reverse complement strand
AAAAGCATTGACGCTCACAAAACCGTTGCCCAGCTTGAATATTGTATAAGCGGGGCACGCAGGGAGGCTGGGCTGTTGGAAGTATAAAAAAACAATAATAAAATTTTACATAGAAATTAAGGCAAAGGACTTACCCAATACAGCACCAATGCCGCACAAAAATAAAACAGTTAATGCAAATTTTAAATTATACATTTTTCCGCAAACTTCCGTCTTTCTGAAAAGGCTTTAAAGAATTGCTAAATATTTATACTACCAATTGGTTTTATTAAATCGTTTTCATTTTCACCTGAAAATAAAAAAAAATCAAGAAGCAGCTGCGCGTGGTACAATCAATTGTTTTATTTATTGTTTTGCGTATTTATTATTTAATTAACGATTTAAACAAAAGGATACTTTTATTTAAATATTCACATATCATTTTTGCCGCAGGCAGGTTTGGTGTGCCACTCAGGCCATTAAATTCGCTCAAGACCTTGAGATAAACGGTTTAACACATTCGTGGGTAGTAAGCTATTTTCGATACTTTTCTGTACGTACGATTTTGCCGCACACTGTAGTGGACAAACAAATCGGTAGACGGACAAAAATCTGCACGCATATATGTATACTTAGAATCAATATGTAAAAATGTAAAATAAATTTTAATAAACAAGGTAACTAAATAATTTCTTAATACCATCAAATTATTTGTCTTGAAGGCCCCTGTAGGGCCCCAACCATTCTTTGCGTTAGGTCTCAACACGATCAGGTAAGAGCTCAGGAAAGGAATCATACAAATGAGAGAACAACACTGGCAATTCGCGACCAAAAGATGAATGGGAAAGAGAGGCTGAGGATTAACACAGGCAGCCCCACAGAACACTGCAGATAAGGAGCACACCTGCATGGGTTAGGGCTCTGGTTAGATGATCTCTGCCGCTTTGTAAATCTGCTAAGGCGACACTACCGCACTTTCTCTTTCTCTCAGGGTCTTTGGGCGAATTTAATGGCCTCAGTTACACAGTAAACCTGTTGCGGAGAATATGATATGCAAAATTATGTGAACATTTAAATAAAAGTTTCCTTTTGTTTAAATCGTAAATTTAACAATTAAGCACAAAACAATAGCTCCACAATGGATTGTACCACGCGCAGCTGTTACTAGATTTTTTTTTTTTTTATTTTGGGGTGAAAATTAAAACAATTTAATAAAACCAATAGGTTGTAT
>NW_016232218.1:0-1210 GCF_001687245.7 Rhagoletis zephyria | reverse complement strand
CTTAGAATCCAAAACATTAGAGCCGTTTCCGAGAACCTTATGGATATATGGATATATATATATACAAGAATTACTCGTTTAATGTAATAAGATATAGGTATAAACGTTGGAAAGAAATATGTGTTGNGGTATAGAATTCTTAAAAATCAATATTTTTCGATTGGAAAACTCTGGTTCTCTTCAGGAGACTTTCAGTAATAATACCTAATTGTTTATTTAACCATTTTTTAAAACTAACGATTTTTTATTGGTCGCCTCATTGCATTTTTCGGGGTTTTTGTGGGTTTTTGGCGGACCTATAAATTATAGTTGCGATGAAAAATTTTTTAAATAAACAATTGGGTATTATTATTGGGAATCTCCTGCAGATAAACAGAGTTTTCTGGTAGAAAAACATTAATTTTCAACTATTCTATACCATTTCTACGAAAATTTGTTTCTTCCCCATATAAAATACATGGAAAACTTTGGGCGCTTTGGGCGACCTCTAAATATTTTTTGATTTCAAAATAAAAAATAAGGGTATATTTTTTTCGGTATAGAACAATCCTATGGGGTGAGAGCATAAAAATTCCGACTTTACTTTTTCACATGCATTTTTACATATGAATGTACAAGTATAAGATGACAAGTTTCGAAATTGGTTTGTTGGAATACCCATTTAGAGAACTTTTTATTAAAATTACTTCAACGTGGCCAAAATCTATCAACTTACATATATACATATTCAGACAAAAAAATAGATAAGCACACGTGTACTCTCACTTTTCGGTTTGTTATCAGCAGTCACAAATTTAGGCGGCATCCAGTTGTATACAACACACACACACACGTATACATACATACATACATATGTACTACATATGTACATACATACATACATCCATATGAATTTGTAAAGAAAAGTAGGTATGTATTAGTAAACACAATAAAAGAGTGACTCAGAGTAATATATGTATGAACATGCATACTTGTACGTACATATATTCATACTAAGGACAGCTACGGTCAATTAATTAAGTACGAAGATCAAGTATCCATTCAGTTTGGTCCCAGCTAAATTTTACAAATAACAGTATAAGCATTTTGAGTGACCTAGTACTTACGAAATTGTGAAATTCTCAACATTTTCATAAAACGCCATTTTTTACATGCCATCACGGATTAAATAAATTCTATCATAATATATAACATTCATGGGTGCCTTGCA
>NW_016232217.1:1068-1210 GCF_001687245.7 Rhagoletis zephyria | reverse complement strand
TAATTGCCGGTGCTGCCGGTGCATTGGCGGTGGTGCACAGTGGCTGCTGCTGCTGATGCTGATGATGTTTGACGGCCGAATCTGTAGATCGAAACATCACTGCCGGGTGATTGACAGTGTTCGCCGGTGGCCGAAATGATGC
>NW_016232217.1:0-991 GCF_001687245.7 Rhagoletis zephyria | reverse complement strand
GCCACACTTGGCAGACTTGCACTGACGTACAGCTGAGAAAGTGTCGGATGGTGGTGGTGGTGGTGGTGGGCAGAGATTGGCAAGCCTGAAGACGATGATGAGGATGTCTTGTTCGATGATTTGATGCCATGCTGCTGAGGATGCTGCTGCTGCTGCTGATGCTGCTGGTGGTGGTATCGTTTCACTGATGTACTTTGCTGATGTTGTCCTGTGTTGTTGCTGTGGTGTTCCTCTTTCTGCTGCTGTTGTTTCTTCTTGCGTGGTCCTCGCTCTTCCTGGACGGCTGTGGAAAAGAAGAGAAGGTGAAAAGAAGAAGAATTTTTATTAGCTATGTTAAGTTTTTTTCTAGAGTTTGCTGCTGCCAAAGTTCAGCCACAGAATGTGCCCTTTCTGATTTTCACTTTTTTTCACTTTCCACTTTACTTTCTATCTCAGACAAAGGGGCCACCTCTAATTGCCTCCTCTGTGTGCTGAGTAAACGAAGTGATTAGCCCAGATTGGAAAGAGAGAGTTGGTAGCCTCCATTCAATTTGTCCGCCGATGACCTGTTCTAAAAAGATGCTATTTAGTGGACATCAGTAATCAGTGGTAATGATTGGCCAACAGAACTACTACTACTACTCAATACTGAACGAAGGTGATTGGTGTTGATTGACTAATTATAGATCATCCCAGTCATCCCAATCATCAGTAGCACAATGGGGATTGTTTGCAGTGCCATCTTCGGCTCTTCGGCAACTAATTGCCCCTCATTTTCCATCCATTGAACTGGTAGTCGCAACCACAGACTTACCGTAGGGATTCATGCCCGAGTCGAAGCAGCTCTTCAGCCGACAGGAGGGACACCAGTTGCGACGGGCCTTGTCCATTGGACAGGCGTTGCTTGAAGCTAGTGGAAAAAAGATGGTAAATCACACAATGATCATCATTGGTCATTGTCATCATTGTACTCACCGATGCATCGGTACTGGACGTTCTTGCGAATGCTGCG
>NW_016232216.1:0-1210 GCF_001687245.7 Rhagoletis zephyria | reverse complement strand
CCAGTTGGAAAGAATTGGTCGTTTTAACATTTGTAGATCGACTGCTGAGGGGAAGATCAGAACTCGTTTCAAAAACGCCCTATCTCTGCTGCCGATTCAAAGACGCCCTATATCAGCACATTTTCAATTTTTTCAAATTTTGAAGTGAGATAGGGCATTTTTGAATCGTATTCGTGGGGCGTTCTTGAAAAGTTTTTTGAGATAGGGTGTTTTTGAACGATGTATGCTATTCATTCCAGCGTATTTCTAAATAGGGTTGTCATCTAAACTCTTAAGTAAGAAATTTGCTTACTTAATAGATATCGAAATCCAAATTTTTTTTATTTACTTTCAAAATTGAATGGGTATTGATACCCAAACCTTGAAAACTTCAGAAAGTATATGCACTTCAAGCAAAGCTCGGTCAACGTGGTACTAAAGATTTAATTAGATAGCAAAATAACATCAAACTTGGTGCTGCCAGACTGCTGAAAATTTGGAATAATCGCGCTATTTTTTGTCCCGAATTTGCACTATAAAAATATTATGCATATTTTTTTAAACAAATTTAAACAACAAACAACTTATAAATGATTATATTTTTGAAATATTTTTTTAAACAAATTTAAACAAGAAACAACTTATAAACAATTATATTTCTGACATTTTTTTAGTTATAAATTTTCTGAAAAAATTACACTGAAGATGGCACAACGCCGAAACTGGTTTGTCTCCTAACCAAATTTGACAAGGGATGGCGGAAAATCGGTCCAAAATACATCATACACCGACCCAGTCGGAAACAACAATAACCAAAAAGGAGGTATCTTAAATATCTCTTTGTACCTTTCGTGGTAATTGGTAAGGACTCACATGCATAGGTAGATGAAAATATTGTCAATATATCAAACGCCAGCTTCTGCAGACAGCTAATGTGTCTGGAATTTAATTCCTAGTTTCCAAAATTCTAGTATTAGCATTTTACGATGTTAAACTCATTTAGTAGAAGATGGAGACGTGAGGTAAAGAAAACAAGTAAACAAAAACAGTTTTTCAACAATAATTTTTCATATAAAACGGNCATTAGCTGTGGTGTAGAAAACCAACCGTTTAGCAAAAAAAAATGCGGCTCGATAGAACTTTTCATGCTGATTTCAACCATACCAAGATTTTTTGGCACACATAAAAACCAAAGCCAATAAAAGAGGTTAAAGTTCATCTTTTAACCGAC
>NW_016232215.1:0-1210 GCF_001687245.7 Rhagoletis zephyria | reverse complement strand
AAATGAATTCCCCGCATTCGGAGAGAAGCCCCATGACTCGCAGCATCTCCTCGCATACCCACTGAACCCCACCCTGCTAANTCGGACCCCATAGCCCAACTTCGATCTGGCTACTGCAGCAGGTTGAACTCATACTTGAGCAGAATAAATGTAGATGTGCCAAATGAATTCCCCGCATTCGGAGAGAAGCCCCATGACTCGCAGCATCTCCTCGCATACCCACTGAACCCCACCCTGCTAACGCCTCTGGCCTTATCGACAGACCCCATCGAGGCTGCACGCTTCCAGGGTCTACCGCTAATAGAGCTTGACGACAACGATAGAACAACAACAGGAAACATGTGTTGGCATTATCTGATNGTTGAGCGCTCATTTGTGGTAAGTGCATTTTTTGGCGAAAATGTTATACATATGTTTCTGAAGTACAATTTACAAATCTGAAGTACATTTTATGGTTTCTGAAATACAATTGACTAATCTGAAGTACATTTTTCGGTTTCTGAAATACAATTTACAAATCTGAAGTACATTTTTTGGCTTCTGAAGTACAATTGACTAATCTGAAGTCCAATTAACGGTTTCTGAAGTACAATTGACAAGTCCGAAGTATATTTTACGGTTTCTGAAGTACAGTTGACTAATCTGAAGTATATTTTACGGTTTCTGAAGTACAATTGACTAAGCTGAAGTATATTTTACGGTTTCTGAAATACAGTTGACTAATCTGAAGTACATTTTACGATATCCGAAGTGCAATTGGAAAAGGTGTAAACATGCCTCGGCAAGAGCTTATAGCTCAGTTATGCATACTTGCACTACCATTTTTACGTAAAAATCAAAACCCAACAGAATTCTACATGTAAAGTGCTATGCGTTGGGTAACCGCTTATGGTCTGATTATGCATACTTCGCATAACTTCGCACAACTTCGCATAAACTTCAAACAGTCATTTCGTATGCACTTTGTATCTAATTTCTATGTATTCCACNCCTCGGCAAGAGCTTATAGCTCAGTTATGCATACTTGCACTACCATTTTTACNCCGAAGTGCAATTGGAAAAGGTGTAAACATGCCTCGGCAAGAGCTTATAGCTCAGTTATGCATACTTGCACTACCATTTTTTCGTAAAAATCAAAACCCAACAGAATTCTACATGTATAGTGCTATGCGTTGGGTAACCGCTTATGGTCTGATTATGCATACTTCGC
>NW_016232214.1:1051-1210 GCF_001687245.7 Rhagoletis zephyria | reverse complement strand
TTACCAAGATATACACATGTAACCATAAGTGGGCGTAGCTACGCCCATTATCCAAAAATTTATAATATACTTGTTTTCCGTCTAAAAATTATTGTAAATATCAATTTTGAGTGAATAATCTCCAGTAGTTACTAAAATATCGCAGTTTTCGTATTTCTG
>NW_016232214.1:0-928 GCF_001687245.7 Rhagoletis zephyria | reverse complement strand
GCAGTTTTCGTATTTCTGAAAATTACCGTTATATGGGAAGTAGGCGATTGAGCGATTTTAAAAATTTTTGGGCAATTGGTATGTTGTGTGAAGGCCAACAACTGTGCTAAGTTGGGCAGAAATTGGTGCAGCCGTTACCAAGATATACACATGTATCCATAAGTGGGCGTGGCTACGCCCATTTTCCAAAAATTTATAATATTCTTATTTTTTGTCTAAAAGTTATTGGAAATATCAATTTTGAGCGAATAATCCCCAGTAGTTACCAAAATATCGCAGTTTTCGTATTTCTGGAAATTACCGTTATATGGGAAGTGGGCGTGGTTAAAGTCCGATTTCGCCCATTTTCAATACCAACCTACCCTGGATTAAGGGAAACCTACATACCAAATTTCGTTGAGATATCTCAATTTTTGCTCGAGTTATCGTGTACACGGACGGACGGACAGACGGACAGACAGACATGGCTTAATCGATTTCTTTTTTCATCCTGATCATTTATGTATACATTCGTCTATATCTATCTCGATTCGTTTTGGCTGTTACAAACAACCGTTATGTGAACAAAATAAATATACCCTTGTGCACATGTGCGCTCGGGTATAAAAAACAACGAAACGAAAGCGAAATATACGCAAAACTGCCAACTAACAAAGCAACGAGGTCGGTGTGAATGGATATTGCCGATATTCAAAATATCGATATTATTTTAGTAGATATATCGGTATCTAATATCGTCAATTTGGAATATCGCGATAACGATATATTAAATTTTCGGGGGGNGGATATTGCCGATATTCAAAATATCGATATTATTTTAGTAGATATATCGGTATCTAATATCGTCAATTTGGAATATCGCGATAACGATATATTAAATTTTCGGGGGGGTGAAATAACACAAACGGCAATAACGCAAAATTTGCTT
>NW_016232213.1:0-1210 GCF_001687245.7 Rhagoletis zephyria | reverse complement strand
GCACACTGGCACACAGACACACTCGCCAATTGGCTCCGTCTAATAATAGCGGTTGTTTTCTCGCTCTTTTTCTCATTGTCTGTATGAATTTAAAGGTTTTCTGTTGGCGACTCAATGACGGCGACGACTTGCGTTGGTGGCCTAAAAGAAAGAGAGAGAGAGAGAGAGAGAGAGAGGTCGATGTGTAAATAATTAATGAGAGAGCATATGCTGCTTTTGGCGCCAATTCTGGCTTAGCTTAGCTGTGTGATGCGACTCAATGCTTTCAGTAATGGTATTACTGTGCAGTCATTTTGTTTTGAAATGGACTTTTCACTTAGCTAAGCTTTTACTATGGTGAAGATGGCTCTTGGTAAAAGTTATTGTTTTGAACTATTGCTGCACATAACTGTTGTAAGTTAGGTTGTAATTAAGTTTTGCTGTTTTGCTACTTTGTTGATTGATTTGTTATGTAAACTAGGCTGCTCTATTTGAGTTTTAATTTTAGTTTTCTTTTGAAGTATTTTTAGAGCAGTCTAAAAGCAAAGTAAAAGTAAATAAAAACTGATTTTGGTTAAGTACCCGCACTACACTTTGCCCTAATTTAAAAAGCAAACAAAGTTAAAGTTAGGTTTTCTGCGGCAAGTAGCCCTTCCATTGTCCTTTTCATTTGGTGGTTTTTTTGTGAAGCGGCGATTCTAAATGTAAATGCAAATGTAGATCCATCAAGTAAATTATTTTGATTTAGCCACAGTTGGAAATTTGAAGAGGTTTCAAAGTTGTTTTGCAAAAACTTAAAGTTTTCTCTAAGTTTATTTTTCTTTTAAACTTGGTTCTTTTTGTGGAATAAAAAATAAATTTTTTTTGTTTAGAGAATCAATACTGCAAACTTTTGGGATTGAGTGGAAACTGAATTTGACTGAGAATGATATTAAGTTGCGTGAGAATAAGTTGAACCTGTTTTGTCTGGTTTTCCCGTTGTTGCTAAGAAATCGAGGATTCATTTGATACCAATGAACTTAATTTATCCGTTTCTATGAGCAAATAAAGAAAGTAAAGTAAAGTTTGTTACAAAGAAACGCCGTCTTGTCTCCATATTTTTTTGTGTCATTCAAGATCCTGTTTTTAAAGGTTAAATACAGAGGCACACTTTTACTGATTAGCTCGGCAAAATATTTTTGTGTAACTTTTTACATTAGTAATCAGATAATTGTGTTCTTTTTCTTGTTCT
>NW_016232212.1:0-1210 GCF_001687245.7 Rhagoletis zephyria | reverse complement strand
ATCACATATATGTATATCGGTAAACGTTCTACTAATTTGTACCAAACTCTGTATTTTTATTGTGCTTGCCGCATAAAAGCAAAACATTGAAAATGATTGAAATCGGACTAAAACTACGGCCGCTTTTCAAATAACGGTAAATTTCAGAAATGCCTGAAACTGCAATATTTCGAAATTTAAGGACGCTAATTTACTCAAAATTAATACACCCCGGCTTACCATCTAGCGGTAGCTTTCGGAAAGGTGAAAAAACATATATTTAATACTTGCGCCGGGTATTTAATGTTCGGCTCCACCCGAACTTAGACTTTCTTACTTGTTATAGTTAAATTACTAACAGTCTCAATTTCAAGTCCGCTTCTTCTGGGCGAAGTTAGCCTTAATGTTCCCTCCCGTGTATCAAGGCACTTTTATCCCCTATTTTTTAAAACTTGTAAATCTAATTTTGAATTACACGAGCCACTTCGTTGCTTATGCCAGGATTTTAACTCTCATTCTAGCGCATTTGATATATCTGATTCGCTTTTCAGCATTAAAAAATCGATACTGTCCTCTCTCAATAAATGAATCATTAAAATAAAGACATAAAATCGGCTGATGAATTTAGTTCTGTAGCTGAACAGTTTTAGATCTCGACACTTAACAAACTCCTGCCTATCGTGACACGGCGCAAAAATTGACAATACTGGTCCCGTACGTCATCCGGACTGCGCCCTCCTGCGCATGGGCGGGAATGGAGGGTAAAACCGTTGGTTTTATTAATATTATTATTATTGTTATTATTATTATTATTATTATTATTATTATTATTNATTATTATTATTATTATTATTTTACTTGTTTAAGCGCATATTTTTGAATTTTTAATGCATATAACACCGTGCGACAGTAAATTTTACACACAAAAAAAATCAATATATTCACAAAGCTGGGGGCCAAATATAGTAAAGCTGCGTTTTTAGTTTTTCTCTCTGACGTCAGGATTTTTTTTAAAAGGGCTTTGAAATTTCTAGAATATGATTTAATAAAAAAATTATTCAAAAGATTCGATGCATTGTAGAATAAAAATATGGGTATCAATTAAAAGGAACAATTCTGTAGAATAGAAAAATAATAATTTTTGGGAGCACCAGGAGGAATAAGTATTGATTATTTATTAACAAATGTAAGACGCTTAATTACCAAATTAACGAACTTATACCTTAAAGGC
>NW_016232211.1:0-1210 GCF_001687245.7 Rhagoletis zephyria | reverse complement strand
CCACGTTTGCATTTTTCGTGAACTTGTCACGATCTGCAATAAATTTCATTATTGTTGCTTTATTTGCCAAAGTGCACAAATACATACGCACATCTATAAGTATTTAAAGAGTTGGACATACTTATATATAGCTAGACGAGTGCAATTGCGGATGGTGCTAGCAGGCAGTTTTTCTCCTAATTCACAGAAGTGCAATTGGAATATCAAAATTAATGTATTCATTGCATAATTCCGCATAAATTTATTTTGGTTATACATTAAATTTAATATTTTATTATTATTTTTTAATGCAATTAATTTTTGGAATTGATGGAAATAGAGAATACACCTTCGCCAGGTGTTTGACTGAGCTTCTCCAAACTTCTATCTGGATATTGCGTGGCATTCTTAGTATATTTTTTTGCATGCGGTTAAAAAATTATTTCCTTTTTCAACTCTGCCATCAACGTTACGTACTTAATAATCTGTACTCATTGGCTATTAATAGACGATCGTCTAATACCAAAGTCCACAAAAGGATAAGAGTGCATTCCTTTAAATGATGGGCAGTCTCTGTAAATTTGCTTGGTTATCAATCAAATTGGTAAAGGAGTTCTTCCTCAAAAACCATTCGATTGGGTTTTTTGATGTGTTGACTTAAAATTTTCGTGAATGGGGCATTGTACGGTAGCAAAGTCAGTTTGTATGCTTTCTCGCCTTCAGTATGAATACGACCTTAAAGTGTGTTCATCTTCTGGTAATGTGACCCTGCTCGCACGAGGCTCTGCAAAGTTTATAGAGGGCTAAGCTCATCAGGTCCTGGAGACTTGTATAGCCTAAGTTGGCGGCCGCTGTGGTGCAGGGGTTAGCAGTGCGCGTTTCCATTCCGCAGGGTCTAAGTTAAAGGCCGGGTTTCGACCAACATAAAAAAATTAAAACAAAAAAGGTTTTTCCTAAAGTGGTCGCCCATCGGCAGGCGATATAATACCTCCGAGCTTCACATAAAAAAAGTACAATCGCCGTTCGGAGTCGGCGTAAATTTGTAGGTACCTCCCCTTTGTGTAACAACATCAAGGCGCACGGCACACACCGGAGGAGAAGCTCCGCCGAACCCTAAAATGTGTGTAAGCTCAAAAATATTATTTTTATTAAATTGGATAAAGCAACCCAAGGTGGCAATTACTACTTTTTGCCACTGCTTATATTGGGATCTAGCAATGGCAAGCGTCCA
>NW_016232210.1:0-1210 GCF_001687245.7 Rhagoletis zephyria | reverse complement strand
AACAAACACCAAATCCTCAAGTCATTGAGCCAGTGAAAAGAAACAGTAAAAGGGGGATACACGCGAACTCAAGACACCGAAGACACAACATCCGCTGCTGGTGAAGACAGCCAGCACACCGAACGTCATCATCACCGGGAGACAAATTAGCAATGCTGAGGCGAGGTGATACTTCTCATCTGTCATCATTTGACGTCGATGAGCAGCACACAGCACAGCAGCACCTGCTGATGATGATCATCAGGTGATCATCACCACCACCATCATCACTTGTCATCGTCGAGGAGGAGGAGGAATACTAATTGTCATTTGGGCAATAAAACACACTACTCTTTCCTATCTTCAGTGTCAGTGTATAAAGCCGATTGTGTTGATTGAGGTTGATATTATCAACACCGCAAATAATAATAATGAGGGGGTGATACCAGAAATCAATACAGCAGCAGCAGAGAAGGAGAGAAAGATCTCTCCACGTGTCCGGAAAAAGGGAAAATTTTCCGGTTCACGGCGGTACTGGAAAAGTTTAGTCACACATGAACACATCAACTCGGTCGATTAACCGTTTGTACCAGAAATGACGCCTGTGATGAACTTGAAGAGAACAAAAAATAAGTGTACGCCCACTTTTCTGCAGTTCGCTAGAGTACAAAAAGAGGGAGAGTACTTTCTGAAAGGAAAGAAGAGATTAGCTTAGTGTAAATAAAGGAAAGGCGACAGATACAAACAAACATACTACTATTGTCGTCCGGTATGAGTGCACNAGGCGACAGATACAAACAAACCTACTACTATTGTCGTCCGGTATGAGTGCACCGGACGGCGGCGGCAGCAAAAAGGATTTCATCATCACCGAACTGTGCCCTATAATCGTCACCGCAAAAAAACTTCTTGTGCCAACTTCTTTTTCTTTGAAGTAATTCCTCTAAAATCGAGCATCAGTGTACAGCAGTTTAGAGCACTTTGCTACACTTTACCGCACTGGTAGTCACTTAACTCTTCTTCTCTTCTGGGTTCTTTCCCAGCCCCTCTTCTTTCTTTTCTTGACCTTTGAAACACGTCATCCTTTCTACTCAATGAAAGAGAGCATGTAAAGCGATTGAGCATTGACAATGACATCTCATTTAAGTGGCAGATCTCTTTCGAAGGCTAAACACGGAGAGAAGAACGAAGAAGTGATAAGAAGCAGAGGATGATAAGTTCGAGTACGTGC
>NW_016232209.1:0-1210 GCF_001687245.7 Rhagoletis zephyria | reverse complement strand
GATAATGCATAAAATCGTAGTAGGACAAACACCCCCCAACAAGGTGCTCAGCCGAAAGCACAAGCCGAGCAAAAAGAGACAGAGAAAGTGAGAAAGAGAGTGAGAGAGAAAAAACGAAAAGAGAAAATTGTATATATTCGAGTGCTAAAGTTAAGTTCGTACAAGTTGAAGTTATTCGCTGTAACCATATGTTGAGCACGGTTGCCACTGTTGGTTGTTTCCAACCAAACTTGGTTGGTTTTTTTTATTATTTTTTTTANTTTTTTTAATTAGAAATTAGCAAATTTTTTCTTTACAAAAAGTTTTATTGCATACTGAATGCCAAAAATGAATAAATGAATTTTTCAAATTCCTATTTATTAATGTAACATGTTTTATATCTTAATATGTAAATAAAAATCTCGTGTCACGTGTTCGTTTACGCTAATCTCCGAAACCGCTTAACCGATTTCAATGAAATTTTGGTACCGAGTACCAAGCTTCGGTGTGAAGACCCATAATATCTACGATGCATGTAATCTGCCTATGTATCGGTGTGAACCAAGACAATGTCTGCCAACGTCTGTTGGTAGCAGCTATAACTTCAACCAAAGAGCAAATTAATGTTGTTTTTCCCATGGCGGTATAATTCCGCCATGGTTTTTCCACAAAATTTTCCGAAGTTTTTTTTTTTGATTATTGTTTTAAGTTTTGCTTTTTGTAATAGATAAGATAAGATAAAATTTATTAATTTTTTTTTTTAATTTAGTTGTTTTTCCTTCAGATTTTGGTTGGTTATTTTTTAATAAGTGGCAACCGTGGTGTTGAGTATTGTGTGCTGTCTCTCTGGCCAATGGTGGGAGATTTACAATTTTATAAATGCATTTCGCTACATACAACAATGCTCGTATAATCATTTGGGTTTGCATATGTTTGTATATATTTATGTATGGTACCCCAAAATGACTAAATGATAAACATATTACATATGTACATTCATATGCATTTCAATTCGCAATAAATTCTTTGCAATTGTTCCGATTTGAATATCTTAAAAACCAGTGAAGTTGAGCCTTCAACGTCATAAATCTTTTCATTTCAATTGCCTTTAAAATATACGTAAACTAAACTTTCTACCCAGAGACTGGGCACTTTTATGTACATATGTATGTATGTATGTATAACCACTGCGGCTGTGGACTTGCGTTCGATCCCTAAGATAAAAAAAAAA
>NW_016232207.1:0-1210 GCF_001687245.7 Rhagoletis zephyria | reverse complement strand
CTTAAAGTTTTTGAAATTTAATGCACTATATCCAGCGGCTAGCATTTTTACAATTTCGGTCATACGATTTTTCAATAGTAAAATCCTGGCCACGACAGGAAGCAAACTCAGACTTAAATCGGATCAACTGCGGTTAATTTCCGATTTGATGCGGATCAAAGCTGCCGTCTGTTTATGATTTTAGTCTCCATCACGTCAGGTTCGTGGTCAGTTGAAGGTCAAGTTGAGAAAAATTCATTGAATAAACCTGAAAATTCATATATATGGAGTTTTAGATTCGCTGAACCCAAATCCGCGGTCCATTAACCTCCATAATGTCAGCTCCGAGATCATTTGAGGGTCATATAGGACAAAGAATTTATTTAATAAAAAAAATATTTTGTTTGTTGTCGCCGAAACCGAATATGGGATCCCTTTGGTATTGTCTTCCCAGAGAGTTTTGCTTCACATCGAAATTCGTGCTCCCTTATTTTCATTTTGACGCAATACAATATTGATTCTTTTACTTTTATGTGGCTTTGCTTTTTGTCTCCCTCAATTAAATATTATAATTTTTCAAAAGAAAAGAAAAAACCGTTTGAAATGAAGTGAGCCATACAAATTTTGAATTTATTTACAAGCAAATGTTTTTTTGCCATTTAAATAAATTCTCAGCAAGGAGTTTTGTTAAAAAAAAATATGTGTACATATAGGGTATATGGGGTATGGAAATATCCCTTTTCCCTACCAGTAAAGCTCTTAGTATGGGCAACAATGATATTTTTTAAATAAGGCAGATCGGAATATGCGTTCTCTGGGAAGACAATACCTATAATATTAGTTGCGTTCCCCATCTTTTCTGGGCTAAAACCTGTAAAACTGTCCAAAAGCAAAAGAAGCCAGAGAACCGAGTACGGGAACGCTTTCTGGTAAATTTCTGTAAGTTAGGGATCGCAACTATTGTTTAAAAAATGTTTTAAATTTTATAACTAATTCGATTTTGAATCATTGCCTTTACGGCCGCTTATGGAATCGAACAAATCTCTTTAATTCACACAACGATCAATGCACAATCACGTAAGAACCACTTTGTATGCGAAATACTTAAAACTTGAATGACAAAAAAACATTAAAGCAAACTACAGCACCGCCAAAATGTAGCAGCACGTAAACTCAAGCAACTCAGAGCCAAATCAGCCAACCCAACCACAGTGCTTGCACACCAAAGAAG
>NW_016232206.1:0-1210 GCF_001687245.7 Rhagoletis zephyria | reverse complement strand
GTGTGGAGCCGACGGGGGTATGAAATGCCATGATATGCTTTGGCTGGATGTAATATTAGCCAAAGCCTCGTCTTGACAGTGTGACAGAGCTAGCTGACGCATCTCGTCCAACTCCTTCTTGGCACCTTGGAACGTGGTACCGTTGTCCNGCTTTGGCTGGATGTAATATTAGCCAAAGCCTCGTCTTGACAGTGAGACAGAGCTAGCTGACGCATCTCGTCCAACTCCTTCTTGGCACCTTGGAACGTGGTACCGTTGTCCGAATATAAGTCTGTGATAGGACCTCGTCGTGACCAAAACCGCTTGAATGCTGCAATGAAAGTTTGAGTTGTGAGATCGCTTACAACTTCGATGTGAAGTGCCTTTGTCGATAAACACACGAAAATTGCGAACCAGCATAATCCAAACCAGTGTGACGAAAACAGCGAAGAGGTTGTACACGAGGTACCGGTAAGTTGGCCATTATTTGTGAGCTAGTGGCGCGGCGCTGAATAAAACACGGCTTACAACGAAACACAATTTTTCGCACCAAATTGCTTGCGGCCAAAATCCAGTACTATTGACACACAATATGGAATGTTGCATCCACGCCAGTATGTAGATTGGTGACATGTACATGACGTAACAGAAGGGTAGCGACTGGGGACTCCTTCGGGACTAAAATTGGGTGTTTCGCGTTGTAATTCAACGATGAATTTCCAAGACGTCCTCCAACACGCATTAAACCATGCTCGTCGATGAATGGTGTGTATCGCAGTAATTTGGATTTGCGCGAAAGTTGACAATCGCCCTTCAGTAACTTATAGTCTTTTGAAAAAGCATTGCTTTGCACGTACTTCATTAGAACGTTTTGCGCATTCTTCAACTCTTTCGACGTTAAAAAAATTGTGGATTGTTCGCCATTGGGTGAGTTCAATCTACGGCAAGAATGATTAATAAATCGAAAACAAAAGCATATTACCCTCAGAAGACGGGACCAGGAAGAAATTTTATTCAAAAGGATCTCCAAAACGTTATCTTCGTGGAGCACATGAAGAGTTGCTTCAGTGTTTGATTTCCTTTCAGTAAGAGCAGCAGTCTCGGTTGACCTAGAGAATTTCGCTTGGAAGGGTGGTCAAGCTGCTTGATGTTTCGCTAGCCAAGATGGTCCGTTCCACCAGCGCTGATGTTCCGTTAATTTGAAGGGAAGAAGTCCTCGAGATACACAATC
>NW_016232205.1:0-1210 GCF_001687245.7 Rhagoletis zephyria | reverse complement strand
CGGCGCTCGCTTCACCGCCCACATTGCTGGCAGTACATTTGTAGACACCAGAATCTTCGCTAGTTACCGCCTCGATGGCGAGTATTGGACCGAGTAGACGCACGCGTGGACCACTAAGCACGGGCAATGGGCCGGGACCGTTGTGCGTGTACCAGCTGGAAGTAGAAAAGGTGAGAAATGAAATGTTTATAAATTATTACAGAGTCCATGCATTTGATTCTATTTATCAATAAGCCGCTTATCTTGTGAATTTAATGGGCATAAAATGTGTTAATTAATTTGGTATAATGCAAAATGCGAAAGAATTTCTACGATTTTATGCTATATGAAATACAAGTTATTTATGTAAGTATCGTTTGCATTTTTCCTACAATACGCAATTCCATTAAGTGCTGGCAAATTTGCATTCGTGCAGCACTTCATTTTTAATTGAAAATTGTGTATATACGTAAATACACGCATGCACTTTTATTTGCTTGGGTAAAAACCAGTGCAATACGTCGTATTTGTATTTATTATCATTTCTTTTAATGTGTGCTACCAGTACTTTTTGCACCTTTCTGAAACAGGTACATATTCTGTGGATACTGTTGACTTTTTGTTGACGATACGATTGGTGGGCTGTTTCACACAAATAATAGGAAAATGATTACTTGAATTAATTTGAAATTTTTCTTAAGCAAAAAGTTATAGAAGTTATGCTCAAACTACCTGGAAATAATTTTTATAAGTATTTCATACAACGTCATACTAAAAATATTGTTTGAAGCATTAAAGCCCACAGATATATTAAATTAGTAAAAAAAGACATTGGACTTCACGCTTAAAAGCGAACTTAAGTTCCGACTCGATTTGCAGTACAAATTCTTGAGCTTAAATTCACTCTATCAGTGCAAAAGTTGAGTCTGAGCTTCAGCTAATTTTTGAGCATGAGGCCCAGTATCTGCTAAAGACCCAATAAATGCTATTTTTCAATGCATCAGCATTTAAGCTGTAGAGCTCAATAATATTTTGGTGCTTACAATTTATCTGTTGCTTTGTCGAGATTCTCCGCCAATTACGCAAATTAGGATTGAGAGCAGACTTTTGATGACAGAAAACCCCTCGAAGGTTTGTCATTGTCTACCGAGGGGACACCGCTGTTAAAACAAATTCTCGAACCAAGATCCGAACCCAGGTCGTACTGCTTGTTGCAGTGGGCTGAGACTGC
>NW_016232204.1:0-1210 GCF_001687245.7 Rhagoletis zephyria | reverse complement strand
ACCACTCATTCCTTTTTTATTTATCCATGGATTTTCTTCATTAGTAGCTCGATTTTTTTTTTGTAAGAGGCCAGGATTTAACCCAAATAATAAAAATTTACACAGAAATTGTTACTTTTTAAATCTTTTCTCTGTTAAGGTTTGAATTTTTTGTTGCAACCCTTTTCATTTGACACCAATTTTTTTTTAATTGAATGAACTGTGCAAATGTAATGTTATTAACAAAAATGCTCTCGCGTATTATACATACATAATTTTGAAATAGGTGGCAACCCCACTCAAACAAAAAATAAAAACTTATTACAAATGCAGAGACCATATCCTTTCACTTGGTATCTGGGTTTTTAGTCCAACATACGGTGAAGATCTTATAATATTTAAAAGTGGTAACCCTACTCAAAAAGTAACACATTATTGAGCATCTAAAAGCCGAGCCCATTTATTTGACACCTTATTTCTTGTAATTCAACGAGCAGTGCGGATCTTATACTTTTTTAGACAGTTTTAAATATCAATCAAAATATATCAGTCAAAATATATACCATGTATAGGTAGTAATTTTCAAATAGGTGGCAACCCTATTTTATAATATTCTTATTTCTCGTCTACAACTTATTGTAAATATCAATTTTGAGTGAATATTCTTCAGTAGTTACTAAAATATCGCAGTTTTCGTATTTCTGAAAATTACCGTTATATGGGAGGTAGGCGTGGTTGTTGTCCGATTTTGCCCATTTTCAATACCATCCGTCCTATGGCAGAAAGAAGTGCACGTACCAAGTTTCGTTGAGATATCTCAATTTTTACTCGAGTTATCGTGTGCACAGACGGACAGACAGTCACCGCTTAATCGATTTCTCTTTTCATTCTAATCATTTATGTATACATTTGTCTATATCTATCTCGATTCGTTTTGCCTGTTACANAACCCGATTTTCGGAATCAGCGAGCAATTCTATAAGAAGTTGGATACTGACATCTTTGGAAAATTTTTGCTGTATACCAATATTATTAGTACACACACCTCCGTTTATACGACCTATGTAAACATCAATAGACATCAATCATAAATTGGAGAATAAGCAAGTCACAATTTAGTTTTAAAGCAATTTTACTTATTTAGAATGTGCTTGATTCAAATTTTTGAATTTGGCACATGCTTATCTACTTAATTAAGAACATAGGGACATTACTACATACTAAATATATG
>NW_016232203.1:0-1210 GCF_001687245.7 Rhagoletis zephyria | reverse complement strand
CATTACATTTATAGAGGGGATATGAAAGACTGAATGAACATCTAAATTATGAATTCATTTTTCTTTGCCACCAATACACATACTATATCTCAATATCGTTATTTACAAATTAAATATATCACAGTAATTTAGTTCAACTTGTATGGAAATAGATAAATAGATAATTATTATTATTTTTATTAACAAATACAATTAAAGTTACTAATTAATATAAAGGATCTAGCTAAAAAAAAAATTATATACGAATCCAATCCAAATTAATTGAGCTTCATTGGACTTTTACTTTATCGAGTCCAAATGCGTCATCCCTCTGCCACGCCGAACAGGGTCATGGATTTGCGTCTACTTTTCCGCTTAGAAACTCCCAAAGGTTTTTTATTTTTGTTCGACATCGTCACCACTACAACTCTATAAAATGATCAAGATTGGCTACCGAGCTCAAAGTAGAACCTTTTGGCAAAACTTTTGTGTTCTTTACTTCATATCGACTGCTGAGTAGAAGGTCGTCCTATATCGGCTGCCAGTTCAAAAAACTTTTCAAGAACGCCCTATTTCAGAATTTTATTGAAAAACACCCTATCTCAGAATTCTGTTCGAAAACGCCCTATCTTACTTCAAATTGTATTGAAAATGTGCTGATATAAGGCGTTTTTGAGTCGGCAGCTGAGATAGGGCGTTTTTGAAACGAATTCGGAAATAGGGCGTTCTTTAAACGTTTTTTGAGATAGGGCGTTTTCGCACTGGCTGCCGAGATAGGTCGATCTTCTACTCAGCAGTCGATATGCAGACTGACATCATTGTGTGGTGATGCGTAGTTTTATCTCTTTTGCTAGTTTGTCACCATTCCCGAGGTTTTTTGGTGAATGGGACTAAATATTCAATCCCGATCCATCCTGCCGTTTTTCCAAATTGTACCTCGGGTCCCGTGGGTCCCGAAATCTATTACTAAGAAAAATTCACATGTCTTTCAAATTAATTTAAAGTAATAAAAAATATAATGAAAGATTTGTCATCGATTTTTTTTTCTATTCTGTTCGTTTTCGTCTCACTAAAACATAAAAAAGTACTTATTTCATACAACGTTTTAAGGAAGATTTTCTAAATTTGCGGCGGTTGCGGGTTTTATCGGGAGTGTCGGGAAAAGATTTTGGTTCCGTCCCGCGCAAAATTTTTAAAGACCCTCACGATACCGCCCATCCCGGCCATTATG
>NW_016232202.1:0-1210 GCF_001687245.7 Rhagoletis zephyria | reverse complement strand
TAGCTTTCGCTTGGTGGCCGGACATGTTGCCAGACTGCAGCTACTTATGCACGGTGGTGCAAAGGCATTGTAACACATATTCAATGCTAGTACTGCTAGAAAATGTCGAAATGAATTTGTGAAAAACTGGTTTTGCACTTCTTTTAACCGGAGAAAAGAATTACTTGTTTATGAATCTGACTAATAAAGAGTTAAACTGGTCCCAATGTTGATATTTATGTAAAATAAAAAAAATGTTTGGCACTCAAACTTTTGCTAAGTGTTCGGCTGAGCTTCTAGCCGCAGTTTTACGCCGCCACCAAACGGAAAATTGTTTTATGAGAAGCTTTTTCAAGGCAGGAATACTCTCTGAGTTTTGCCATTGCCTGCGGGGCGACCGCTGCAGCGCTATTAGAAAACTATTCCTAGTTTTAATGTTGCTCAGACCAGGGATCTAATCCAGGTCCTAAAGAGTAATAGTACGCACCTTTAGCAACTCAGCCACAGTGGCCGTCGATATCATTGGGCAGAAAAATAGGGACTAAAGGCGAAATACAAAATAAATTTTAGCTCCATGTGATTTGTGAAGCTACTCACTTTCCCAGTGTATGTATATCCCGGGGAGCCGTGATCAGCNTATATCCCGGGGAGCCGTGATCAGCAGCGACATTTTTTTTCAAAATTTTATTTTTGATGCAGAAATATTCCTAGGGCATCTAGATGTATTTCTGCATCAAAAAGAAAATTTTGAAAAAAATGCGCTTACGTTATTTTGGCGGTTAGGGCTCGATATGTACATATATGATTTCATATTTCACATCAACGTACACCTGGTAATCAATTACATAGTACATAACTTTCAATGCAAATTGGTGATTTCTACGTACATACATACATTCATACATACATATACATATATGCACAGTACGCACATAAATACATATGTAAGAGTGATTTTTTTTTTATCAACTAATTGATTAAACTAATTAAACTTTAAAACAAATGCAATGAGTAAATGTTTCGAATTTTTATACGCTTTTTGCTCAAAAAACCAATTTGTGTCTTGGAAGTATGAAAAAGCATCTGTGAAATCAATCCAGAACGAAAGCGTAGCCAAGCGAAACATACTGACATTGAAGTTGTGTAAACCAAATTCAATTTAAAGTAGTTAAATGCACAGTAGGACAGTCCACTTGCTGCTGGCACACAATTCAAACTGAACATTTGAAAG
>NW_016232201.1:0-1210 GCF_001687245.7 Rhagoletis zephyria | reverse complement strand
AGTAGCATCATACCAGTTGATGGGGTAGTGTGCCAATTCATCCCCGTGAAAAGCATAAGTATGCCTTTTTGCTCACGGCGCTCCAACAGTCGCAATGGCCGATAGAACAAAGGACTCGCGTGGTATGCCTGAGGTCTCAGATTCAAGTCCTAGAACAGAGACAATTTTTTTATTTTTTGTTTAATTATTACTTTTTTATATTAGTTTTTTTTTATTTGAGGTTTTTATTGTAATTTTAAAATTTAATTAAAAAAATATTTTTTTTTTATTTCGTTTTTTTTATGGCATAAAATTTTTTTCATATGTATGTGTTTTCTGCAATTTTCNCCACGTCAGTTTCACGTGACGCCACAGCCGACATTTGTAAGAAAATCAATTAATCGCGTTTCATTTTAGGCTTTAGCAATTCGAAGACAGATGTCGCTGAACGCTTATGTTCTTAAAAATTGTCGAACTGGTAGGCACATACTAGTTAATGAACTAGTATTTTTTGTAACTGGATCGGCTTTTCACTGCAGGGTATGTATGTAAATAGGAACATGTTAGTGTTCCAGCAATTTTGTTGTCAGCTATGTTGTTTATATAGCAATTTTGCTTATGTTTCGTGTAGAAAACATGACACCGTCTATTTTGTCTCTTACTTTTTACAGTTAGCTGGATTACTCTAAGCACAATTAAATGGTTTGAAATTTAATGGGGTTTAAATTTTCCAATGTTAATTTGCTTTGAATTTATGAAGCGGAAGGGGAGTGTTTTTCACAAGGACTATACCTAATAAATTTAAATTAAAAATGTAGAAAAAACTAAATATTGGTCAAAACATATACGTAACACGTACACACTTTCATACATGTGAATAACTAGATACTAGGAGCGGCAGTTACTGTCGAAATTCGACCGTTTCTTTGAAGCCTTGGAGAGGTTTTCTAATAAATTTCGATCATTTGATACATATCGATAATTCAATAGTTTTAAAATACACTAAAATCCGATAACTCAAAAAATTCGGTAACTTAACTAATTTCGATAATTTTCAATGAATTTTGATGACTGTGAAATAACTGGAAAATGTATATATCTGGATACAAACCAATAACTCGATAAATTTAACTCTGTAAACTGCGATACACCGGTTAATTTTAATAGCTCGGGAATTTTCGAAAGCTACCCACCATGCAAAACATGAGAAATAGGCAACAATCGTCAATGG
>NW_016232200.1:0-1210 GCF_001687245.7 Rhagoletis zephyria | reverse complement strand
TTGGAAGCGTCAGTGTGGATTTCTGTCTCCGCGTGGGGGTTAAATAAACACAATACAGGCGATATTATTAGTAATTTTTTCAGCTTCTGAAAAGATGATAACTGCTCCTCCCCCATTTTAAAACTGCTACTCTTTTTTAACAAATCTGACAAAGGTTTCGCTACCAATGCATAGTTGTTTACAAACCGTCTAAAATACGA
The DNA here is from genome assembly GCF_001687245.7 of Rhagoletis zephyria. Lineage (NCBI taxonomy): Eukaryota > Metazoa > Arthropoda > Insecta > Diptera > Tephritidae > Rhagoletis > Rhagoletis zephyria. The sequence goes on along the minus strand of NW_016232200.1, from coordinate 1,010 downwards.
TGTAAGGCCAAGAAACCTCTCAACTGTTTTCCTGTCTTTTGGTATTGGATAACGTTCAATTGCCTCAACTTTTTCTTCGGATGGTTTAATTGTGCCTTGCTCAACTACATATCCGAGAAAGCTAACGCTTCGCTCCAAGAACTGACATTTTNTCTTGCTCAACTACATATCCGAAAAAGCTAACCCTTCGCTCCAAGAACTGACATTTTTTCCATTTTATTCGAACGCCATGCTTCGACCCTACTTCTAATACTCTTTGTAATTTCTGTATCCCTTCGTCCACATCCCTTGATGGGATAATAATATCATCCATGTATATAGAAATCGTTCCGTCTTGAATAAGTTCCCTAAACACAAAGTTTATGAACCTACAAAACACAGCAGGCGAATTGCAGATTCCGAACGGTACATATTTGAATTCATATTGGCCGTCTGGTGTCACAAACGCCGTATATTTTCTCGACTCTTCAGCCATTGGCACGTGGAAGAACCCATCTTCCAAGTTCAATGTGCTGAAAGCATTCGCTCCCTGTAACCTGTCTAATACGTCATCGATTCGCGCCATTGGGAAGTTATCGCGAACAATTTTCTTATTTAATAAGCGGTAGTCACAGCACAACCGCTTTGACCCGTCTTTTTTGCTCACGATTACGATTGGCGATGCATAATTCGAAAAAAATAATACCGGCTCTCAGCCTATCTTCTACTTGCTGATTTACAAACTGCTTATCTTCCCAAGACAATCTACGTGGACGCTGACACACTGGTATTTCATCACTTAGAATTATTTTCATTTCTGTTGGACAACCCTCACTGCTATGTGGGGTATAGTTCTTTATCATTTCCTGTATAACTTGATGTTCAATGTGCTCACCTGCATTCATACATAAATCCTCAAACTCATTTGTCAAATCTAACCTTTTATCCTTACCCCCTTTTCCTTCTTGCAACTTTGTACCTGTTCCGGTTTCACGTTGATATCAACTTTGTCTAAAACTGAGGTACCAATA
>NW_016232199.1:0-1210 GCF_001687245.7 Rhagoletis zephyria | reverse complement strand
TCGCAAGTGAAGGTAAGCTAAATAAATAACTAATAGACTAGCAAACATACAAACAACAATTCAGATAAAATTGGAAGGGAAAAGAAAGTAAGAGGCAAAATAGGCAAGTGGGCAAGAATAGTAATGGTAGCAATACAGACACCCAAAATTCTTTATACAAAACTAGGATTTCCTCATTCAAAGGCGATAGGACACTGCAAAACAAAATATAAAAAAAAAAAAAATTGCTTCTATAAAAAATGTTAAATCCAAAAGCATTAAAGGTGAGGTAGCATTATAAAAACTGATATAAAGGACAAAAAAGAAATGCAAGCGAACAGCAAATGCGTAGGAAGGTGTTGAAAAATTTGCATTTTTATTGAAAGGCAAATCCGAGTGGATTTCGTTAAAAATAAAGCGAATGAAGTATGGCTTGCAAAACTTTTTTTGTTTTGGGTTCGTCGAGGGAATAAGTGCGCAAACACAAAGCACAGTTAACTCGCCCCAGACCCAAATATACATACATACATACATAGAAGTTGTGTAAAAATGGCGGCCGCACAATATAGACATCCACAAGCATATATACATCCATATGTATGTACGTAAGTACAGTGAATCGCGTGTTGATTTTTTTTTTAATATTCATAATGTTTTTCGAGTTAATTCTTTTTGGTTATTTTTCTATCAAAATACCATGCAAGCTTTAGCCGAAACCATATAAATCACGGTTTCAAACTTCATACAACATTTAGGGAAATTCAATAAATTTTCATCAAAATTTCAACATTTTAATCTGATTTTTTTTTAGAAAATCTTTGGGTATGCAGTTTTATAGCACATACAATTTTAGTCGAATGAAATGCAAGTTTCAACGGGCGTTGATTTTGGAGACTGCTTTTGCGGTTTTATTTTATATAACAAGTACAATTTACAAAAATTGTGTGGGCTATAAAACTGCATACCCAAAAATGTTCTAAAGATTCCGATTAAAAAGTTTAAATTTTGATGAATTTTCCCAAATTTTTTATAAATTTTGAAACTGTGATTTATATCGTTTGGTTAAAGCTTGGATGGTATTTTTATAAAACAATGTAACATTACGAATATTTAAAAAAAAAATCAACACGGCGTCATTTGTTTGAGTCACTGTATATGCATGCCTCCCACCTCTTTGGAGTGAAGTGCCCACACTCCAGTCTACATCGATTTCGAGCGCTTCATTTGCCAA
>NW_016232198.1:0-1210 GCF_001687245.7 Rhagoletis zephyria | reverse complement strand
TTGATCTCTAGCCTTGCACAGATTAACCAGAAGCTCGGGGCACAGCACAACATCTCGACCGGCGAAAGCGTCAGGAAGAAGAAGAAGAAGAAGGTAGAAGCGTCCAGTGTGCCAAGCATAGCAATGCCTTTCCTCGTCTCGCATTCCCAAAAGGGCGGATTGGTTTGGGCGCCCAGCAAGACACGGTAACCTACAGTCAGACAGGGGAAGTGGTAGCAGTTAGTGAAGTGCAGTAAACAATCAAAAATAGTAAACAAGAAGAAGAAGCGTACTTTACCCATATGTTGGCAAACAAAGTCTTCAGTGTTTGGCTGATTGAGTTGGCCTGCTTCTGCTGTGGTGACTGTGTTGCTGTCGCCGATGTCGCGCTCGTACTCTGCCAGAGCAAGTGCTGAGTGCTCTCAGGCGGGGGAGCTGCTCATTCTCCTTAGCTTCTGCGACCGGATCATCTTTCCGATTTTCTGCGCACTGCTGGGCACTGTTAGATGCAGCCTGCTCTTCAGCCCGGGCCGCAGGATTTTGGCGATCTTTGCAGCGGCGAGTTGGGCGCGTTCTCTTCGTCTCGAGCAGCATATTAACTGGCCAAACTGCAGCCAGGGTTGCATGGTGTTGCCTCCTGGCCTTGCTCTGATCAGCCATTGTGCACGAGTAAAAAAGCTGTCAAAGCTGCACAGTGCGCACAGTGTGAAGAGAGGAGATGAAATGAAGGGAGCTTCAATTCAACATGTGGCATCGAGCAGAGGCACTGACTGAATGGGAAAGGAAAGTGATTTACTGGTGAAGCAACGAACTGCCTGGCACTCCAGATCACTGCACTGGTGATTACCACTGCCTGCCACAAGCAATGCACTCACAGCCGGGCATAGCAGTAGCAAGTGAAAGAAGAGACAACAGCAGTGCCACTAAACAACTACTTACTGGAAGCAATTAGGCAACCACTATTGGCCTATCCATCATGCAATGGGCAAGGAATGTTACAGCCAGACTGACATCTCCTGATCACTCAACCGGCAGTTCACCCAACGCCACTTGGTCAGATTTAGTCGCTTTTAGCCGTGTACCGCTAGAATCTCGCAATCACTTTATAGGGGGCTCACTCGACATCGCTTGGCCACTGTAAACTTCCGCCGCCTCAGGCCTCGCTCTCAGACACAGACCTCACCGCCTTGTGCCGTGCACTGCTGAGGAATGCCTGTTGAGCAGATGTGCA
>NW_016232197.1:0-1210 GCF_001687245.7 Rhagoletis zephyria | reverse complement strand
ACATTACTTCGTTGAAATGGATCACCTTTGTTAATATATGGGCTTTTAATTTTTGCAAATTCCGTATTTTTGGGACAAATTATTATGGACAAACGTCCTGTGTGGCTGGAAAAAAAATCTGGCAACACGATTCAATACGCTCTCGCTCATAGTAGCATGCTTGCGGATGTACATTAGGCATACGACTTTTTTCAGTTAAACCCTTATAGTCAAATTTTAAAGGCAATTTTTCATATAAGGTAGTGTCAAAATCTTTAGAACAAATATATAACACAGAGAATATTGTTTTGAGTTTTATTTTCAGTTAAAATTTCTGCATTATCATCACTTGCTATACTGGAACTGTCGATTTCGTTTACGAAGACGGAGCGAACATGTGGTACGAAATAGTGATGTAAAAATATGTAAAATTTTACCTACTCACAGACTTCTAAATTTGAACATATACTCCGTACAACAAGATGGGATTAATGGCGTAATAAACAGATGAAGTAATAAAACAGCTTTCTCGCTTTAGTTTCTGAAATTCGGCTGCCTTATAGTCACATTTTATAGGCACGTTTTCAAAAAAGGCAGTGCCAAAATCTTTCTTCTCTCTCTAATATTACTTTACCTGGTATAATTCCACCATGGGTGTGGTGCATACAATTACACCATACGCAATAATTCCCATTACTTGGACAATAAAAAACAGTTTCAGAAGTGAACTAGTGTCATTTTATTACTATTCTTTTTTCTTAACGGTTATAATGCCACAGTTCATAATTGTGAAAAGAAGGGAGGGGTGGGGGACGCGAGCGCGACGTCTAACGCAGCGAAGCGCGAACGCGGACCGCCGCGACGCTGGGCATTTTCAAAATTGTAGACTTACAAATCCGTCCATTTAACTTGTTCATGTACTACTTCACGGTGGTCTTGAACCAAAAATCGGCTTTCACAGCCTTTTTCTACATCATTCGTAGGTTCAAAATCCATCGAGATCAAAATCGTAGCTGATCCTTTTTCACATTTTTATATTTTACTTTTTAAAAGCAATAATGTTTGTTTGTACTAATACTTATCATTTTTACAATGCAGGAATCGTATAAAAATTAAACGTAACGGCTATTATGTATATGTATATATAAACATACATATAATATATCTTAAATTTTTTTTGCTAAAACGCCCATCGACGGTTTTCTATCTTACGGCACTCAAATTTTACAGG
>NW_016232196.1:0-1210 GCF_001687245.7 Rhagoletis zephyria | reverse complement strand
GCAGGAGAAGATTGTACTGGCTCAACAAAATAATTTTCTAATTTTTCAATTGTGTATCCTATCAAATAACCACGACCTGCAGCTTCCCCAATGCCTATTATTTTGACGGGACCTGTTTTTCGGCTGAAGCAATAGGAATANAACCACGACCTGCAGCTTCCCCAATGCCTATTATTTTGACGGGACCTGTTTTTCGGCTGAAGCAATAGGAATATTTTTCTTTGTTGTGGTCAATTTTAAAAGTACCAAATTTTGAAACATTACTGTTTGTTATGACTTCATTTTTTCTTCTAGTCTTAGGTAAATTTGTTCAAGAATTTGGTTCGGCTTTTTAACAATTTTTTTTTTAATATTGCATATAGTTTTCAAACTTGTATGCAGAAAAACTATCCAATGTTCCATACTGTCTAGCACAATCTGCTAAGTGCAACAAGCCATGCACTTTATAACTTACTAAATAGTCACCATAAATTTGTCCAAACATATTAACAAAATCCTGCAAAATATTTTGGGCAACGTTGCTTTCAGCTTCCAATGACTTTTGGCTTGATAACAACCGTATTCCTGTGTACAATAAGAGGAAATGAAAGTAAGCATCACTGCTACCACAGTCTTTTAAAACGAATATTCCTATATACAATAAAAATTGTCTATATTCAGTTAACTTCCAGTTGCTGATTTCATTGAAGTCCCTGCACACACGGCCAAACTCTGTGGGGACGAATTTTGTCAAAAAATTAATGTTTTCATTAATTTTTGTAACGTTAGCACTCTTCATTAGTAACTGAATCAATTTTTTTGTTAAACCAAGATCGTCTAGGTGCATTGGATCAAGCGGAAACTGCGACGGAAAGGTAGTGTCTCAGAGGTGGTCCCATACTAATTTGGTTTAGATCCGATCATTGGATCATGAAATATATAGATATATATATATATTTTTAAGTCGGTTTTTTTTTGCTAAAAATTTCTTGTTGTTATGCCAACACAATCAAGCGCAGCTATTCCGCTGCAATTCACTTGATCATGTGGTTGTTGGTTTTTTGCTAATANATTATATTCAACAATTTTTATTGAGCTCGAGGCCGTTTTTTAAATGAAAATTTATTGTGGAAAAGCAACAATAATTTGAAAAAATTGTAGAAGTGATAGCTATAGCTAATAAAAATAGTGGAAAAAAGCAAACGATAACTTACAAGGCGTACTTAGCACG
>NW_016232195.1:0-1210 GCF_001687245.7 Rhagoletis zephyria | reverse complement strand
TGAATTCCCTTTTTAGATTTTTGCACTGATGATCGCCACTGGTCACCACAGCCACCGCCGCCATCACCACCACCGACTGCCAATTAGGATGGTCACAGAATTCTAGCTAGAGTGAATTCTATTCTGATGCTGCTGGCAGGGTACAAAGGCTATTTATAAACTCCTCGAGGAGAATCAGTGCTGCATTCACTGGAGCCACAGTGCCCTCTGAAACGTGTCTAATCAAGTTAACTGCTGCTGCTGTCTGTCTGTGTCTGGTGCCCTCTCCTCAGACTCCTTTTTTAGACACTAGTGCTTGAGCCCCTCTGACTAGTTCCAGGGAAGACCAGACACTGCTGTTTGAAGATCATCTCAGCGGCGGGCAAATGAGCAGTAATCACAGTCAANAACGGCAGGAGCAGCTGTTGCTCGTTACACATATTTATTCTGTACATTCTATGAATGGGGGAATGAGTGCTCTTCTTCAGAGTCAGTTCACTTTGTGTTGCTTCTTCTTCTTCTTCCTTTTCTTTGGCAGTCAAAAAATCAAAGGCGCCAAATTGAGTTGCCTGCATTCCAATTACGGCGAGATGGCACCGAGTGCTACTTTTGCTGTTGTAATAGCGACTAATTGGCGAAGGGGCACACTCCAAGTTTACCTTTATTTAGGCATCATTTTCCTCTTCTTCCTTTTTGATTGTCTGTTTTATGCAAATGTAACCGCCAGGCTATTTGTGGAATCGAGAAGAAGAAGAGGATGATGATGATGATTATCAGAGTAGAACTGCTGTATCAGCTGTGGTAGTATTGGCTGCCAACAACACAGTATCAGTTAACAATCGTTTTTACTTTTTTCTCTCTTTTGTTTGTCTACGAACAAGTTCAGTGCAAAATATTTAGTGTGGATTAGGGAGCAGAGCAGTATTTAGAAGAAAAGATTTTTTAGCCATACAGTTTTTGCCAAAACTTTTCATTATTAATATTTTATTGATGGTGTGTGCTGTGCTGTGCTGTAGTAGGCCACTTTGGGTCCTGCCTTTTAATAATACCGAGAATTTTCTCTCCCCGTTGCACACACGACTAAATGGACATATTAAATTAATGACAGCGTACAGTGTGCGTCGCTCCAAATGAATTAATCGGGTGCCTCTTCTTCTTCTACTTCTTCCCTTTCTTTTTGGCTGTGTGCTCTTCTTCTCTTTTGTCTGCTGCTGCTGCTGCTAAAGAACAC
>NW_016232194.1:0-1210 GCF_001687245.7 Rhagoletis zephyria | reverse complement strand
AAGTCGTCTACTTTTTCAAACTTGTAACTGTCAACAGTGACGTGGCTGCTAAGATGCGTATGCTCTGACTGTTTGTGTGATCACAGGAGATACTTCTTTTTGGTCTCTGTCAACACCAGACCTATTCGCTTTTCTATTCTGATCTACTTTACGAGTTGAAAATGCTATCGAAAGCCAAAAAGTATACAAAATGACATGAGCTTGCGAAGTGTGCTTAACTCAGGGGTTAGCTTGCAGGATTTGCATATCGCGTGACACGGGTTCTATCCCTCTTCTCTTTGTTCCGTCTATGGAAGAAGCTAAATTGAACGGAACGAGCTGGCCAGGTAAGGCTCTTTGCTGCCAATTAACGAGGCGATTATCACCGTTTTGTGCATACGTTATAAATGTTGAAGAATACGCCATAGCCGTTGCTAATCATTTGTGGAACAAGTGGTAAGATTGAGAACGCGGATTTGTGGGAAAGAGACAGAAGACCTTCTGAGACTAAATAAATGTGCAGATGAGTTCTTACCGACATCATCATGACTCACTGCGGTAGGTCACCAAGAATCCAGCAATGGCAAGTACTCATAACTACTCTCTGCAGAACCTGCCACGATGAGGATGACGAGCAATGATGGTCAATTGGACCCCTTTCTGTGTGACAGTCAAAGAGTCCCAACCAATTGGCATTACGCTTCCTCAACAATTTGGCGGAGATAACGGACGTGAAACACTTGGATCTCCTCAACTTCATTTAGGACAGGCGCTGGTTCAGTGGGCTAATGCTATGAAAGATACCAAAATTTCGCTCTGGTTAGGAAGCCCCTCCTAACACTCCCTAAAACGGGGCACTCGACAACGGACAACACCGAGTGAAATTGTAGAACATTTTATACACCTAACCTAACCTGACATTCTCGCCGAATTCTAGAAAGATTTGATAAGAAAATTGGTGATCCACAAAGCAACTGTAAATTCTACAGTTAATACTTTGTTGCTATTTCCAAATTTTTTTAGCCAATAACTATACCTCCTCAGCCTGGTGTATGCAAATTAATTTTCACCAGCCGGGTTGTTTTCAAAGCTGCATGCATTGCAAAATTGTCTATCATAAAATCGGCAACGATGTACTAAACTGCAAACACACTTAGCTGCAGAAGTGATGAAAGCGTGTAGAAGCTAAAATGTGCATAACTTTGCGAACGCTTGAAAGTGGCATAAATTT
>NW_016232193.1:0-1210 GCF_001687245.7 Rhagoletis zephyria | reverse complement strand
TCCTCCTTCTTCTTCCCTGGTCTAGCACTCCTTTTCTCGCAAAGATCGCCCCCAAAATCGGCCCAGCGCGGCAGATATCATTGTTGACCCGTGCTACGACCAGATTGAGCGTCATCAAATTAAGCCAAATGATGATTATGCCCATGGAGAGGAGGACAGTGAAGGCGAACGGCATATCACTGTTTTGAAAGTAGATCAAAACGGAGACATAGGCGTGAAGGGGCAACATGTAGTAAATATAGGCGGAGATGATCTTGGAGACTGTACTGCTGTTGTATTGAAGAATAAAAGCCGTCAAACGAGTGTGAACAGTTCGAAAGGCTCTAGCAGAGAGACTGATTTTCAGCGAACTAGAAATGTAGTGCTGACTTTGACTTGAGCTTAGAGTGGCCTTCACCTTTGCCAGTTTGCCGTTCACCCTTCGGTACTGGTCGCCGTAGATGTGGCAAACCAGATACAGTGTGAGCATTACCAAAAATAAAATGTTAAAGGTCATGCCAATGTTTACTATTGCAACCGGCACCTCAACGGCGCGAAACAGTATTTGGCCAGCCGAAAATTGCCCTGTCGCCAGCTGACTGAAACACTCGGCAAACATTACAGTGAACGTAAAGAAGAGCAACACCGTGAAGATCATTTCAACTGCAAAGTAAACCCGAATGCATCGAGCTCGAAGGGCTTCAGTTAAATTAGGATAGTACAGCAGCGTTGATGATCGGTTCCATTTCAAACTCAGGCTAAAGTAAGTGAACAGCCAGCTTTTAACATGCTTTCCAGATTTAGGCTTAAACCATCCACAACACCGCCACTGGACTTGCACCTGATCTCTATTTCTGACCAACAGGTCGTACATGTGTGACCAGACTTTTCTGTCCGGCGTGAGGTACAGCAGAGAGAAGAGACTCCAAGAGAAGAAGGAAAAGACGGGAAGAAAGTACTCAATGTGCTTGTGGCGGAGGGGCGTCTGGTAGAAGTTCCGTCGGCTGGTCTCATCGAGCTCAAAGTACCCGTCAATGCTGTAGTGCAGACAAATGCTGACAACGGTGTTGCGGAGAAGGATAAGGCCGTAGTCGACGATGATCAGTCGCAGGAAGAAAGGTGACAGGCCGCCGCCGTCGATGGTCACCACTTGGCGGCGAAGATTACTGAACATCGCCTTAAGGATGGCCTGAAAGTGGGGCATTTTCATTGTAGTGAAGTATAAATTTCT
>NW_016232192.1:0-1210 GCF_001687245.7 Rhagoletis zephyria | reverse complement strand
GCAGCAGCAGCAGCAAAACAGATCGCTTCTCTGCAGTGAATTTTTATGGCTTTATACTGGGGGCTTTTGGTAACAAAAACANATTTTTATGGCTTTATACTGGGGGCTTTTGGTAACAAAAACAAATTGTAAAGAAATGGAGAATGAATGTTGTAAAACAGTTTCATCCTCCTTCTTTTTCCTAAAGCCATACTTTTCCATCTCTTTGACATTGAAAGCAGCAGCAGCAGCAGCGGCAGAAAAAGCTGCGCTAAGCAAATTTAATATTCTCACTCTCAGACTATAGCTCTAAAAAGACAGTGAAACGCAACAGTTTTGAGCGGTAGTGTGGGAACAATTCAGGAAAAAAGTAACAAAACTAAAATGCACTTAGCAGTAAATGATTGTACAAGTAAATGTACTACATTGCTTCATTTTCTCAGCTTTTTTCACTGTACATTAGCAGCAGCAGCAGCAGCAGTGGACATTAGTCACTGTGTGAATTGCCACACTCTTTAGAAAGGAAGGTACTTTCTTGCCAGTGTTTGTTGGCAAAAATGGACCACAGAGAGCCATTGAGTGCGCGGGACTGACTGACATTGGGAAAGTGAGCACTTAGGCGAGCTTCTTCCTTCTCTAATCACCTTGCCTTGCCATTTAAAACATCTCAGCAGGTTTAGTCAGTCAGAGACGAAGTCTGTCAGCCTGAAGATAATCGTTCAAAAAACATTTAGCTGCTGCTGCTGCTGCTGCTAAAACTGTGTTGTACAGTGAAAAAACTGGTGATTGGCCAAAACAAGGCAGGAAAAAACATCGTCGNGAAAAAACTGGTGATTGGCCAAAACAAGGCAGGAAAAAACATCGTCGAGCTGCATCGTGCAATTAATGAAATGAGGCAGAAAGAAACAACAGTGCACAAAAAGGAATGCACGTATTACAAAGTATCACAGAGGGATCTTCACTGGCTGCTGCTGCTGCTGCTGCACTTACACTTACATCTTTTTGCTTTTTACTCAATGCTAAGCTTGGTGGAAAGCGAGAGAAAGCGAAGGAAAATTGGAAAACACTGAAAGAGATTAGAAGAGGATGATTGCAAAAACAGCAGCAGCAGCTGCAGTGTAGACGACGGAAATTCGGCACAGGCTGATGCGTCAGTCCTGTTTTCTTCCCTTCTCAGCACTAATCGATTCTAAATTAATAACTGCTAATGTTCAGAATACGACTACAGCCA
>NW_016232191.1:0-1210 GCF_001687245.7 Rhagoletis zephyria | reverse complement strand
AAAATTGCTTACGGCAGTCATTTTTTCAGGCGCTCCCTTTCTCTCTCTCTCTCTCTTCTCTCCTGATCGATCTATTTTTCTCTTTCCTTCTTCACTCCCCTCATTATCTTCTCCTCCACCTTCTTCTCCTTTTCCTTCATCAATGATCATCGAAAAAAAATAAAATAATTACGCTTAAAGATGGCAAGTCGATGTTCAGTTATAACGAGACGGCTACGAATAGCTCAGTTGGCTAGAGCGGAGGACTGTAGATGTGTGGTTCACCACTCCTGTGGTTATCCTTAGGTCATCGGTTCAATTCCGATTTCGTAGATATGTCAAGTTCTTTTTATTCTTAAGCAACGATTTAAAAGATCACAAAAACAGTGCCGAATCAGTTTTCGTTAACCTTAAAAATTTTTATTTTACAAAACACTTATCTTTTGTCAAACATGTGTACATTTGTTTTAAGCAGTTTTAAACTATTTTTTTTTATCATCATTGATAATTTAAAACTTTGTTGATTGTTTGTTCTTTTCTCAGTTTATCATTACGACGACGACGTCAGACCACCACTTTATAAGATTGGGAAAGTGATTGCATAGATTTGCTCTAACAGAAAACCTTACAAATATTTTGATTCACGAAATCACTAATTCTGGTCAACAATAAGTGATATGAGAGAACAAGCTGATTACCTTGGTAAATCGCACAGGAAAAAATGTGGTCATTGTCAAACAAGTGCNAAATCACTAATTCTGGTCAACAATAAGTGATATGAGAGAACAAGCTGATTACCTTGGTAAATCGCACAGGAAAAAATGTGGTCATTGTCAAACAAGTGCAAATCCTTTTGGCGGTACCAAAATGGCTCAAGAGCCAGATTTCAGTCGTCTGTGGTACGCCTCGTTTTTACTGGTAGAAGGACCATTTGATAAGATGGTGCAAATCAATTTTGCTAATGTTAATTTTACGACCTGTTTTAAGTTATCAACGCTGATTAGCTTTGGTTTTCTTTTGTGTTTAATTTAATTAGTCTGCATCCTGAATGCGGGAAGCAGCACTGTTTAGCACTGTTTAAATACTGTTTGCAACAAACACTACTACTACTACTACTCATTTCATTTTCATCAAACCTTACCTAAAATGAAAGCAAACACCAAAGAAATAAGTGCCAAAATCTTGGGCCCGCTAGTGACCGGCTCAGCAGATCGACAACGCTCAATTCACC
>NW_016232190.1:0-1210 GCF_001687245.7 Rhagoletis zephyria | reverse complement strand
AGGTGTTAGCCACTGAAAATAACGACGTGTAGCCATGTTGCATGTACATAATTGAACTGCTCTAAATCGTAGAAGATTTGTGAACGAAGCATGGTCCGAGTCGTTAAAAGGAATACTAATAGGCTATTACGAAACGTTTATTGGGAATATTACAAGAACTAAGTAATGGGCTTCTGGCCGAATGTTATCAGTTTAATATGTATGGCTTGTACATATCTCTAGACTAGAGTGAAAAGTTTCTACGCCCCATTTTACAAATTTTACAGGAGAGGGAAAATACTTCTTACAGCCATTTCCTCTAAGTATTTTGCAACTACAACATTTTGCGTGTTTAAAGCAAAGCAAAACTCTAAAAGAATCAGAAGGATTCGATCTTTATTAAACGATTTCGTGTACCTTTATGCTTTTCGAAACGATGCATTTTTAAATTATCTAGCCTTCCGTATCAAGGTATTAGTCTGCATAAAAAATGGACTTAACAACTTTTCACTCTAAGCTAAATAGCGATATGTATGTATATATGGGGAAACCTTTTGAGATGGGGACATTTTGCGTACTGGCATTACATTTCCGCCACAATACAACTACACTGCCAAGTGCGGTTTCCACACCTCCTTTAATACTACTTCTATGTGGGAATATCAGTGGAAAGTTATTTATAACAAAACTAACGGCTTAAGTGACTAATTTACCTGCTAAAATCGAGAAAATCCGTAAATTTCTAGTACAACCCTCATAAAATCTATTTTTTATTAACCCTTTCAGTACAATCGTCCTATATATTGGACAAACTTTTTTTGTACTTGAAGCTCTTTTTTTTTTAAATAAGAGCTTTTGTTTTTAAAATAACAGTTCTTTTGAGAAAAGTATATTATTCTTATTTACCGCATTTCTTTTACTGTATATTCGGGATGCAGTTGACCGTATTTTTCCACAAAGGTGCAAAGTGCCACAAAAATCGATATTGAATGGTGTAATATATAGGAACAAATTAACTATTTTTCGGTGGAAATATATTTCGCAAAAATAAAAATACTAAAATTATTGTTTACAAATCTAGGGGTACCGTCCAATATATAGGACGCTGAATAACGGTAAAACTAAGAGTTTTATAAATTTTTTAATTGTATTTTTGAAGTCAAATGTTTTAGCTTCGACGGCTGATTTCACTGGACCACAAATTTCAACTTTTTCTCTTTACCAGAAACGC
>NW_016232189.1:0-1210 GCF_001687245.7 Rhagoletis zephyria | reverse complement strand
ATGATGATGATGATTTAACTAGTTCAGTCGTGGGCTTTTGTTTTTGACTTTTCAACTTCAAACTTTTTTCTATTAGCGTACAATACTGTTTTCTTCTTCTGTTGTGTTGGCCTCTCTATCCTGCAGCTGGCCACCTCTGTTCTTTTTGTTTTGTTTTAACATTCGCTGATGATGAATGTTTTTTAGATCACCCACTCACCGCACTTTCTCCCTTTCTTTTTTCCTCACTTGACCGCACTTGCACACAAGAGCACTACTTTCTCTCCACTTCCACTGCATGCACTAATTGGCGCCCAGACAGACAGACCGCGAGAGAGAGAGAGGATCTATATTCTGCCGGCCATTACTTAAGGCTTTTTTGTATTTAGACTGTACACTTGCTGTACACATTACTTCTCCTCCTGTGGGGGCACACAGGCATCAGCCGCCTCACTTTGGCTGCACCGGGTTAGTTCATCAGCACTCTAATTAATGGTAATCATTAAGAGAGAGAGAGCTGAGTTTATCGAATAAGCAGCAATAAACTAAACACTTTTGCTGGAGAAAAACACATCACCGCCGCTGCTGCTGATGTGCCTCAGGTGAACTACCACAACAGAGCGCGGCTAATGCCTTCTAGATCTAGTGTTGATCTCTCTCCTCAGTCTCATTTCAGATCAGTCTCATTCGTTTATCCAATCCTCTATCCTTTATCTGTCAGAGCTGCTGCTGCTCTCGGTGCACCGTTACACAACACACACTCGCACTTGCACTGCTAAATCTTTAGCTGTGCACTAGTAGTAGCCGTCGTCGTAGCTCTTTTCTCGATCCCTGTAGGCAAAGACTGTCTATCTCTCTGTCTTTCGCAAAGCAGCGGACACTTTTCTGTTTGCGCAAGGGGCGATCTAAGCGTGGTGGGGCAATCAGACTGAATAATGTAGCGATGAGCTGCTGCTGGCCACAGGAGTTGTGCCAAAGGATGCGTCTAACTTTATCTTTTTCTGCGAGTTTTTCTTTTTCTTGGCTGGCTCAGTTTCATTTCGTTGACATCTTTCTCAACTTAGTGCGAGCGGGGCTTTCACAAGCACTTTCAATCGGAGGTGATTGGAAGGTTGGTGTTTGTCCTTTTTTACGATTGAGCAGGATTTTGCAATCTGCTTTTGGCACTTTGAAGAGACTGTTTGTGACTGTTTGCAGTTTTGTCCTGGTAGAATCCTGTTTCCAAAACAGA
>NW_016232188.1:0-1210 GCF_001687245.7 Rhagoletis zephyria | reverse complement strand
ATGTCTAAATGCACAGTTTCCATATGCGCAATTTCGGTGCCCCCATTTCATTACACGCTGAAAGCTCCCCCGCCCCCCAGAAACACGCTAAAAGAAGCAATGAAATCAAAGTGGGTACGGTGTAACAAGGTGACTGTTATTCAAGCAGGCAAACAGTGGAAGAGAATGTCGGTACAGCTTCTTGATGGAGCCGTTGAATAAGCGGCCGACACACATATATACGGTGCGCTTCTTGCCAACTGGCGGTTATACTATTTTGTTGCGACTGCTATACTACACATTCGCACACATTGCACTCTCAACAACCGGATTATGGTTTACATTCATAATAGTAAAAGCGTTTTCATTTAGTCGTCGGTAGTGGAAAATATCTTTGTGCGATATTCTTGTGTGTGTGTGCTTATAATTTTGCATGTTTTCATTTCATTGCCACACACGAGTGCTACATACATATATACTCATCCTTACAAAGGTTTTCAAACACACAAATGAACGAACAATTGTGAGGACAAGTACCTCCTCTATCGGCTAAAGATACAAATATGTAAGTGAAAAGCAGAATTGTATGAGACCACCAAAAATTACTGCATGGCCAGCCGTTGCTTTTTACCGCGCATTTGCGTAATACCAAATGAATGAAAATTTTTGTTGGTAAAAAGTCAACTTTATAGTTAGCGCAACTTCATTTTCAACATACATACATATGTGAATTACTTTATTAATTTTCTAGCCTCCCATGCGGAAACGATTATGGAATCGGCGCCATCTTGGAAACAAGTATGGCTAAATTAGTTGCCAACTCAGAGCTAGTGCCGTTTTAGGGCCTCAACCAAAATTTACCCATATCTAAGTTTCCATACGTATGACTTTGCTCTACCTCATCTTAACTATTTTATACAGTGGGTCAAAATTTCTTATTTTTAATGAAACACCCAATTTTTTATATGTAACATTTTTTTGTTTTATACAACTTTAACCATATTTGTCTTATCGAATTATGAAAAAAATCTTTAACCCATTAACTCCTATCGAACGGTTGTGTAAAAAATGTCAGTAAGTGGGTTAAAATGTTGCACCAAAGTCTTGGCATCAGATTTTGTTAAGCGTCGCCGAAAACGAAAATCTTCTAAGAAATAAGGAGGTATAGTAAATACATAATGCTTCATAAAAAAAAAGGAACAGTCCAGCGCCTTCGTCTTGGCCTGCAGGC
>NW_016232187.1:0-1210 GCF_001687245.7 Rhagoletis zephyria | reverse complement strand
ATTTATTACTGTTAACATTTATTATTTTATCCGTGCAATTATTATCATTCAGCAAGACCGGTTCGACTTGGTCGTCAATTTCTTCTACATTTTTCTCATCTGTAACAACAAGTAATTTACAATATTTTTTTTGTTACATATTAAGTGAAAAGTATGTTGTTATAGAATTTACAAGGTATTATACCCGAGTCCCCTGGAATAGTCGAACAAGTTTTTTGACAAGAATTTGATCCACAAAACACACAAAAACCATTTCCAGACATCATAAATTACAGGTTTTATACCTTGTTTATATCTACGCAAGAACCACATTTAGAAAAAACCAATTTGACTTAACACATATTTCTTCAAGCGTTTATACCTGTGTCTTTACAGCGCACTCGCTGAAACCGTATTCAAAAGTATACAAAAGTTGTTTTATTTCGATATTTCTTTAATAATTGATTTGATTTATATTAATAATAATTCAAATTCAAAACGGGCTGTATAAAGAAAACCAGCCTATTTTAACTTCGCGTCGAATGAGTGATGTGTTTATACCTGTTTTCTAACCGAGTTGAGAAACAAAAAACCGATTTGAAATCAAATTGCAGTAAATACACTTTTGAAATTCAGGGCGTATTGAAATTTGGTTTATGCATCCGCTTTGAATCACAACGAACTAGGTCAAAGCGCTTTATGTGCCGGTTATATTTCATGTAACACCACGAGTGCTTTGATCGCCCATGATTGCGTGATACTATACTAAGATACTATATAAAGAGTGAGCAAGAAGGGAGCGGAGTTTGACATTTTTTCATATATAAGTAAACTGAAGGTTGCCGAATTCAAAATTATCTGAAATATTCATGTTTTTCTTACATACAAATTCTTATGTCTAGTGATTTTAGCTGAGAAATGAGTAAAATTCACATACATAAGTTGAAAAAGTAATTTGTTGTAATTGTAATTGTTGAGCTATAAGTTACATCACGTGGTACTAATTTTTCTTAATATAATTTTAATCTAATACTCCTTTGATTTACGATGTTATGAGTNATACATAAGTTGAAAAAGTAATTTGTTGTAATTGTAATTGTTGAGCTATAAGTTACATCACGTGGTACTAATTTTTCTTAATATAATTTTAATCTAATACTCCTTTGATTTACGATGTTATGAGTTACTGTTCGCCGCACAAAATATAAATACTTTATTCTTCGGCGTATAG
>NW_016232186.1:760-1211 GCF_001687245.7 Rhagoletis zephyria | reverse complement strand
CAGGGCCACGCTGCGATCGGGCGCAACGCGCGCTATGTGAGACCGCTATTGGGATCTGAAGAGGGAAGCGAGATGTATTTGCCGCAACTAGAAGAGAGAGGCCGAAATACGTGAGTGCGAAGAGCTTGAAATGCTGGCCGACAGGAGGAATGCCCGAAAATTTTACCTGAGAGTTAGGCGACTTACGGAAGGTTTAAAAACCCGGGGCGCACTCCTGTAAGAACAATAATGGCGACCTAGTAACTGATGTCCAGACCGTACTTAAATTATGGAGGGAACACTTTTCCGCCCTACTAAATGGTAGCAGCAGGGAAAGTTGGGAAAAGAAGAAAGAATGATGGAGTCGACGTTCCACCGCCTGACTATGACGAGGTACGTATAGCAATAACGCGGCTGAAAAACAACAAAGCCGCTGGAGCTGACAGCCTGCCAGCTGAGCTATTCAAGTACG
>NW_016232186.1:0-615 GCF_001687245.7 Rhagoletis zephyria | reverse complement strand
ACAAGAAAGGTGACCCCGCCATTCGCGCCAACTACCGCGGGACCAGCCTTCTAAGCATAGGTTACAACCTCTTATCGAGCGTATTGTGTGAAAGACTGAAGCTCACCGTCAATGAACTGATTGGGACTAATCAGTGTGGCTTTAGACCTGGAAAATCCACCATAGACCAGGTATTCACAATACGCCAAATCTTGGAAAAGACCCGCGAGAAAAGGATTGACACTCACCACCTATTTGTCGACTTTAAAGCCGCTTTTGACAGCACTAAAAGGAGTTGCCTATATGCCGCTATGCCTGAATTTGGCTTCCCCTCAAAACTTATACGGCTGTGTAAAATGACGTTGAGAAATACCACCCGCTCCGTCAGAATTGAAAAATACCTCTCCGAGCCGTTCGCCACAAAACGGGGTTTCAGACAGGGCGACTCCCTTTCATGTGACTTCTTTAATCTGATGTTGGAGAAGATAATAAGAGCTGCAGAACTGAACCGCTCAGGAACAATTTATTATAAGAGCGTGCAATTGTTGGCTTATGCCGATGACATCGACATTATCGCTAACAAAAAAAGCGAAGTCTGTTCTGCCTTTTCCAAGTTGGATAGGGAAGCAAAGCGAA
>NW_016232183.1:0-1211 GCF_001687245.7 Rhagoletis zephyria | reverse complement strand
AAATTTGTATTGATTGTACTGAATTTTCAATCCAAACAAAATACTTTAGGAGTTTCTTAAGGATTTTACATAAGGTTGGAACTTCCTTAAACTGCAGTTGACATGTTTCAGATAATGTTTGATATGCCCAAGAAAGTAATACAACAAAAGGATCAATTGTATTATGTGCATAATAATTATTTAAAAAGAACTTTGACGTTGTTTTGTCGAGTGTTGTTAGTTATCTCGAAAATAACTTTCATTTTAAAAGCAACAAATTTGAACATTCGAATGGCTATAACTTTAAATTCTTTTGTCACAATTTACTGAGATATTAAAAGAGTTTTACATACAGGCATAGAGTTAGATACTCTTTTTAGCGAATTATTGATCATTCAAAAATTTTGCGTAGTTGAAACAATTTATTTAAGCCATAAGGAAATATAGATGAAGATCTTAAATAGTGGTACTTTTCCAGAGTGTTAACAAATACGTAATTTTGTTTTTTTCAATACCACTATCAAACGAAGCAACTGAGAGAATCTTGAGTATAAAGTTTTCCTTATTCCTGCTCCTGGCGCAAAGAGAGAAACCGGCTTCTAATTGTATTTTTTGAAAGTGAACTAGGCATGGGTAACACTGCGCTGCGCGGCGCCATTGCATTAACACCGTAGCCGGAGTTGACGCGCCAACGCCAATAAATGGAAAGCGCTAGCGCCATTAACACCAAGAAACACATGAGACACATACACAATTCGCCTTAATTCTTTGAAAAAGTACATGTACTTTGAGAGGTGAGAACGTCATAAACTGATGTATCTGGGCAAATTTAAAGCTTTTACTCAATAATGATAAAATATCGTGGCATTTACTACAATCCTAGCAATTGAATTCGACTGGCGGTACAAGCGTTGTTTAGCGCCGAAAATTAAAGAAATAATACACCGTATTGTGTATGACACTGTTTGACGATGGGTACAATGGTGACACTCAGGTGGCGTCGTGTTCAAATCAGTACACTGCACTATTGCGCTGAGTTAGTGCGCAGACACCGCAGACGGCGCCAGCACTGTTGAGCTAGCGCCATTAAAATTGCGCTATTACCCATGGCTAAAGTGAACTTCAAATAAAATTAATTCTAAAATGAAATCTATAGAATTCTTAGACTATTTAAACACTGAAAATGAAAATGATCTCATTATTGCTATTCAAAAATGTCATAAATATAAAAT
>NW_016232182.1:923-1211 GCF_001687245.7 Rhagoletis zephyria | reverse complement strand
GCAGAAGCTGGAGGAGATTCAGGCGCTGGGCTCGGTAAGTGTCCTTTTGCTGAGGTTTTTGTCTTTTGATTAATTTCATGTTTTTTTAAAAATAGTCGCAGGAAAGTTCAACTGATGCTCTGGAGGCGGAGATTCGGGCGCTGAAGAGCAAGGTCTGCAGTCTGAAGGTGGAGAAGAACAAGTTCGAGATGGAGCGACAGTAAGTGGTGGGAGAGGTGTCTTTTGATGAACTTTTTTTGCTAATCTTTTTCTCCCCGCTTTCCTCTTCACCAGAGTCACCATCGGCAA
>NW_016232182.1:0-886 GCF_001687245.7 Rhagoletis zephyria | reverse complement strand
GGCGCCGCCGTGGGCAGTCGCAAGGTGATGCACGCCCTGGTCACCTGGTGCCAGCGACAGCTCCGCGAGATGGATGAGGAAAATGGAAGCGATGCTGAAATGCTGACCGAAGACGAGGACGAAGTACGGGCCAGCCGCCGCCTTGAGCTGCAGTCCATCATTGAGGGCTACCACGGGCAGATCATCGACCTGGTGGCGCTGGATGAGACGCTGAGCGCCGAAGCTCGGGCCGCCGCCTACCTCGCCATCGAGGCCCTCCTCGGCTCGAAGATCTTTCAGCACGTGGTGGCCAGCGACTCAGTTGCTCGCACCATCCTCCACTACCTGGACCGACTGCGCGCCGACGAGGGCTGGGACGTCAGCTGCGCCTTTCGCTTTCTCTGCCTGGACAAGGCGGAGGAGGCGATGGAGCGGGAGGACACGACCATTTTGGCCTCCGCCGCCGAAGACACTGCTGAAGTGAAGCCGCTGCTGAGCTACTTCACCCTGCTGAAGGAGGGCGTCGCCCCTGCGCTGCACTACCTCACCCGCCGGCTCTTTGTCGTCCGCTCCTTTGAGCTGGCCGGCGAGCTGCACCAGCGCCACCGAGCCTGCGAGTTTGCCACCCTCCAAGGGGACAAGATTGACCGCAATGGGGTGATCTGCTTTGCGCAGGAGCGAAAATCCGGCACAAAGCTGCAGCTTGCGGAGCAGTTCAAGACGACGCTGCGCCGCCTCCACGAGGGCACCGTCCGCCTGGGGGCGCTCGAGGCGGAGTACGGCGAGCTGAACCGGAGCGTGGAGCGGTGCTGCCGCGAGGCCGGCCAGGCGGAGGCGGCC
This sequence comes from Rhagoletis zephyria, assembly GCF_001687245.7. Lineage (NCBI taxonomy): Eukaryota > Metazoa > Arthropoda > Insecta > Diptera > Tephritidae > Rhagoletis > Rhagoletis zephyria. The sequence continues at coordinate 67 of NW_016232182.1, read as the reverse complement.
ATCGGCAAGAAGCGGGAGGCGCTCAATCGGCTGGACCAGTACCGGCGGGGGGCGGTCCGCGAGGAGC
>NW_016232180.1:0-1211 GCF_001687245.7 Rhagoletis zephyria | reverse complement strand
AAAAAAAAAAACTAAAAATAGATGATTCAGTAAGTGTTCAAGGGGTTGGAGACGGCCGAAGCCTAGGCGTTATAGGTATGTATTAACCCTTGGTTAGACCCAGGTTGCATCCAGGCCCGAGCAACATCCAAAAGAAGTTATAGTAAAGGTTTATTTATAACAGCCGTCGCTTCTCAGAAGGTAATGGAAAACCTCCGGGTGTATTTGTGATATGCGAATGGTCTACGCTAAATGCAATATTTTTTCTTCGTCGACTTATAGGGCAATTCTCTTTCGTACGACAAATGAAAGACAGATGGCTAGATAGCTCGTTAGCTATTCCAGCACAAAAGTCTTTGAAAAAAAGCATCGCATTCCCTGGTAGGCTATTCGAGAAATACGGGTTCGAGTCCTCAGGGAACGGAATTTTTATTTGTTTTTTCTATTTTAATTTTTTTCTGGTTTTAATTTAATCTTATTTCAATTATTAGATTTCGTTGTCCTAAAAAGAAAAATACTAGTATAAATTTTTTTAAATGCATATTTTTTTTAAGGGGAAAAAAATATTTTTAATATCGATTAAATTTCAAGAAAGTATTTGTAAGTTTTGATTCTTTTNTTATTGTTTTAAATAATAATAATCATAATGGTTTTTAGAAATTTATTTGATTTTTTTCTTTTATTTTAATAGACACTTTCTGTGTTTAGATATATTTATTTTTAAATTTCACTGAATTTTAAGAACCTACATTATTTATTTCTTCAATTAAATTTCTTGACATTTCACTTTCTTTTTATTTTTAAATTTTGTATTTTTGTATTGTATTTTATTTAATTTTTTTCTTTTAGTAATTTAATTTTTTTAACTTTCTGATTTTATTTTTTTGAAAAGGATGTTTTTAATTAAATTTTTATTTATTTTTTAGAAAAAAAAATTGTGTTAAAATTTCTTTTAATTTTTGAAATTTTTTACATGGTTTTGCTTTTTTAATTTCGTTTTTTTCGTAATCGTTTTTTCCAATTTAGTTGTTTTAAAGAATCTCGTTTCGCCATTTTTTTGGAGTTACTTGAGTAGTAAGTACAATATTTGCTTCCGTTGAGTTCGTGAGCGTTCTTGTGTTTGTTGTCTAACAGGGCAATTTTGACAAAGTCTTTCGTGAGATAAGCTCTTCACTGTCTTTTCAAAGACAAATTGAAATATTTGCTAAAAAGGAGATCTTAGCGTTATGCTG
>NW_016232179.1:1005-1211 GCF_001687245.7 Rhagoletis zephyria | reverse complement strand
TATGATATTTTTTGTTTTGGTTAAAATACAGAAGTGAAGAAATAAATTTATTTTTTTTTTTGAAGTATCTTAATTAATGCGGGTTTTGAAAATGCTGGAACGCATCTCATGTTCTTGTATGAAATTAAAGAACTTTTTTATGCGGCTTTCTGAAGAACGCATCTACCGCATAAAAAAGACCTAAGTGTACATGAGAGACAGACCAT
>NW_016232179.1:0-988 GCF_001687245.7 Rhagoletis zephyria | reverse complement strand
TTGAAAATTTCAACAAAGTTTTAAACTTTTTAATCACATTTATATGTAGAGCAATGCTTGGTGTGTAGTTTTATAGCATAAATATATCATTCTCACTCGAAAAATATCATAATTGTGTTTTTTTAATAATTTTGGAAACATTTCAAGTAGAATGTTCATATTTTTCCATTTTGGTGCCTATGTCTGCATACATACTAGGTAGCATCCATGGGCGGAGGGTAGGGAAAATCCGGGAAACGCAAACGAGTGAGCATATAAAGCGGGTAAACCAAACGGGGGCGATGTGAAGTAGGTAAAAGCTGAGTGGACAAAGGGGAAAAAACGAGACATCAAAGGCAAACAATTTACTCAGGCAGGCAAACGAAGTAACGTAATGGTAAGTACATANTCATATTTTTCCATTTTGGTGCCTATGTCTGCATACATACTAGGTAGCATCCATGGGCGGAGGGTAGGGAAAATCCGGGAAACGCAAACGAGCGAGCATATAAAGCGGGTAAACCAAACGGGGGCGATGTGAAGTAGGTAAAAGCTGAGTGGACAAAGGGGAAAAAACGAGACATCAAAGGCAAACAATTTACAAAGGCAGGCAAACGAAGTAACGTAATGGTAAATACATATATACGGTGGACGGCTGCTTTGAAATTCAACGCCAAAGTTGTATGTGAACCGGCCTCTATTCTTTGTTTACGCAAATACATATCCATACATACATACATATGTACATATGTCCTTGAACAACAGGCCACAAATAAATTTTTTCTCCAAGGATTATATTTCATTCAGGTATACAGCATAACTGCTACAAGTAGCAAACTATTTTGGGGTGCTAACAAGTGCTTACTTGTTTTTTGTTTCTGCGGCACAAACGATTATCTATACTATCTTCGTTACTTACTTTTCTCTGTAAAGACAAAATACATGCATATGTANCCTTTTTTCTGTAAAGACAAAATACATGCATATGTACATACATACATAAATACAT
>NW_016232178.1:0-1211 GCF_001687245.7 Rhagoletis zephyria | reverse complement strand
GTGGAGCTTTAATGTGAATGCCAGTTTTTTGTCTTATTGCAATTGCATATAACATACATACAAATGTATGTATGTTTTCCAAAAGTAAAAATACATACATATGCACATAAGGACCGAATATGCTTTACTATAGCAAATTTAATTAATGTTTTGTTTCACCTTTTAGTGAATTTTAATTTTATGCAATTCGGCACTATTTAACTTGTCATGGTTTTAAATTTGAATGTTAAAATTCTTGTGAAAACAACAAAAATATCATTTTACTCGAATTGAATACAATTATATATGGATTAGTATACTCGCAAAGCACCATACGCTTTGTAATTTTTTTTGTACCTTAACCCTTACACTGCCAAATATATTGGGAGCTGATCCAAAGGGAAATATTTAGCATATCACTACAATTTTAATGTATTTTAATATTGCTCTGGGTAAAAAGGACTTGTTAATAGCAGAGAAACGAGCTTGAATTTAAAGGTTAAACAATTTAATCGCCGTGGCCTAAGCAGTAAATAGTAAAATTCTGCATGTGTTATATGTACTACATATAGTTAGCCACAGCCTTATAGATATTTAGTAAATGAGAAGCAAGCATATGAATCTAACCTTCCTCAAATCAGGGTGCAAATCAAAAGATGAATCGATCCCTTCTCATTAAAATCACTTGCCGTTTGGAAGCGGCATAAAAATGTAGGACCCTTTGTGTGACAACGTCAAGGCGCACCAGAAAAATCGGAGGAGAGGATCGGCTAGTAGCAAATGCCTAAGCGTCAAAAACTTTTTTTATTTGCTTCTTTAGTAAATAGTTTAGTAGGATGTGAAGCATCATTTTTTTAGTGCTATATGCATTTTATTTTTATTTTTTGATAAGCTATTTACGCTTGCAGAAAAAATCTTAAAATAATTCTGTATTTTGTACAATTTCATTGTTGGGAATAGATCTTAAGGTCTTTTGTACCCAAACTTTTTAGTTAGGTGTATCAGCTAGTATTGAAGGGGTTAAAACAAAGGAAATGGTAAACATGAGTGAGTACATTTTGGAAGTACATTCTTATTTTTGTACAACAAACGTTGTCGGTTCGTCGATTCGACGAAGAATGGATCAATTAAAAACAAAAAATATGCCGAATTCGCTAAAATTTGTTTATCCTATATTTTGCAACAAAATTTTCTTATAATTTATTTTTTGGCACTTTGGTTGTTTTTTTTTG
>NW_016232176.1:0-1211 GCF_001687245.7 Rhagoletis zephyria | reverse complement strand
CCTCTCCAGATTTTTTCGGGTGCCCGGGTACCCGGGTAATTACCATACTACCCGGGTACCCGGTCTACCCGGGCTACCCGGGTATTTCAATACCCGGGTAGGGCTTCACCCGCTACCCGGGTACCCGGGTAGCTCATTACCCGGGTGAAATCATCAGCCCTACAGTGTATGCACTTGTGATGAACAGCTGGCGCAAATTCGCAAAGGACAGATTCAATTGGCGAATTTATTTTTGTCTCGGTCCAAACTGACAAACGGCTGTTGTGCCAAATAAGATGAAGATTTTACAGTCAATGTTCAAAATACCGTAAGTAAAGCTTAATCGAAAACGATTTTCAAACGTAAATTTAGCAGCGTGAGCCAAATGTTAAAGTCTGCAATTTCATTTGTACATATCGATGGCTGAGCAGAAGATCGACCTATCAAAATTCTAAATAGGGCTGCCGAGATAGGTTGATCTTCCACTCAATTATAGATATGTACATTGCAATTATAATTTTACTAGCACGAAAGTAGACGCCCAATTTAATTCCACCAAATGAGTCTCCTAAATTTTAAACTTTATTTTAATAGGTTTATCTCTTTCTGTCTATTATTTTAACTCTGAAAAAGGAATTTTGCTACGTAGAGTAGCAATATGACGTTTTAGGAAAAAGCAACGGCGAAAATCGTCAATGGGGAAGAATCAAAGTAAAACTAAAGCATCGCTGACCAAGTAGAAGAAACGTGCCGTTATCTTTTTGTAAGATTGTATGCATGTATGTATGTATGTCGAAACGTTTGGAATGCATCAAAGTGCCATGACCCTGCTCGGTCGTGGCCGCTTAAGTTGTTTGGCTACGAAATGAGTAGCTGGCTGTGAGTGGGTATTTCTTAAGTATACTTTTGCGTGCGTTTACATTGGCTGAGCGCGCTTTTTGGCATTTCGGCCACACATATACATATGTACATATTCGCTTATAAGTGAACGCTTAACGCATGTATAGCACACGTTCACCGCCAACTCGTTAACGGAAGCGGAAGTAATTTGTCATTTTCATTTCTGCTGTCCACCATTTTCGCAGGTACGAGTAACCAATTTTGAGAAATGAGACTATATATTCTATGTGAGCGTATGTACAACTGTGACTTTTCATAGGAAAATTGATTCGCATTTGCACTCAATTGTATATACATATTTTATTATTCAGACATACTTATGTATATATAGG
>NW_016232175.1:0-1211 GCF_001687245.7 Rhagoletis zephyria | reverse complement strand
ACATTTTTTTCAAAATTTTCTTTTTGATGCAGAAATGTATCTAGATGCTTTAGGAATATTTCTGCATTAAGCTCCTCTGCCTAACTCACAGGTTCTATAGTTTGGTTTTTCGTCCTCTTATTTGGCGCTACAACCGTTTGTTGGTTTGTGCCGAGACCAAAAAAATTTCGCAAATCGCCTCTCTCCTTTGAAAATTTGCGCCGGTTATTCATTCCGAGTGCAGACAAGTCCATCCTGTATTTTGTTCTTGAGCCCCTTTGCTTTCCTTGTTCAGGGGAGCGTCGTCACTATACGTACAACATGGCCAACTTAGTGCAATCGTTGCATTTTCATGCGGCGCAGAGACGTACTTCCGATTTTGAACAAAGTTGAAGGTTGCCTTCAACGTCACTACGTCTTAACCCCATTAGTTTTGCTGGGATACCAAATTTAAATATGAAAGCTTCTTTTCGTGCTATAGAAATCGGCCTTAATTGCATATCTAGTATCTTCTTTAGGATTTTACGTGCTGTAAAAGCTAGTCGATAGTGGACTTGCCAGGTTAGGTATTGTAGACAGGACCTTATAAGCGATATTAGGAAAGTTTATTCCTCGATAATTGGCGCTAACAGCAGGATCTCCTTTCTTGTGTATTGGACAAGTGGTCCGAGTCGATAATGGCACCTCGGATAAAATGCACGTCCAGAACACTCGAAGCTTATCTTCCGTCTATCACAACATGATAAATTTTGTTCTTCATTCTTCGATCAGGGGACATGCATGTGAATAAGTAGGTTCACCCAGAAAATATTCGGATATTCCGTTATCGTTCACCTTAACAACTGAGAATCGTTTAACGAGTGGCTGGTGGAAGGATTAGGCATCTAATGCTCAGTGGGGATAAAATTAGAAGTTCTAGGTTAATAAATCCATATTTAAATATCTGAATTTATCAAGTATCAAGTAAGGGCCTCTACCATCTTAAGTATAATATTAGAACGTTTAATCATATAATGACATTCATTTCACACTTCAAGATCTTGGACACCAAATTATCTCAGAGATGTCTGTAATTTAAAAGAAAAATTCTCAAAAAAGAACTGAGCGCGAAAGCTGCTTTAAAAAATAACCAGAACTTTAAAATTGTTTCGGTATTACGGAATGAATAAGTTGCGCACACTTCCATGTACGCAAGTCTATAAGCACAAAACCCTTTTTTTGCACAATGAAAT